>NW_007766891.1:0-6159 GCF_000696425.1 Galeopterus variegatus | reverse complement strand
ATGTGAAGAAACTGAGTCATACAGAAGTCAAATAACTTGCCTGAAATTATTTGATTATCAACTTACAAAGTTGGCATTTGAACTCAGAGAGTCCGGCTCAAGAGTCTGCTTTTTTAACCACTTGTCTATACTCCTTTCAATAATATAGCTTAATAGCAGACCATGGTGAATCCTTCAAGTCTAGCTGCTGTGAATGATAGTGGAAGGTGATGGGGGGGAGGTTAAAAGATGCTTTTAGGTAATGTGGAGTCTGTGACTGCAGAATGGTAGAAGGCACACCAGTTAATCTCTCAACACAGTATCTCCCCGCAAATTGATATTAACATTAAATATAACACATAGACCATATAGAGAGATAATTCATACTAGATGTGATATCTCCACTAGTTCATCAAGCAGGTGAATATATATTTTTTTCACATTGCTATTTTTCCATCTTGCATTATTTGAACAACAAAGTCTCTAATTCAATAATCAATTAACAGATTTTAGAAAAGATCGTCATGGTTTATTTGGGGGAGAATAAATACGAATTATCTTAGTTACTCTCACCTGTGAGAAGCCTTCCTGCTCTTCAGAATAAGTTCTTAAAATGTGGTTTCCAGTTAGAGGCAGGCCCGGTTGAATTGTTTTCTGGTTTGATGAGGCAATGTGGAATATCTAGAGGGAAGGATTAATTTGCTGTTAAGTGCAATTACAATCTATTTACAAGGAATTCTTTCATTCATATGGAAAGACAAAGAAAGAGCAGGGAAAAGAGTTTCATAAACTCAGGATTAAAAATGGTTTGGAGAAAAGATAAATCAACTCATAGCTGAAAGTGTATTTGTTTTTGGTAAATGCTGGTGTTTTTTCTGATGTAATGAGATGGAAAGAAGTAGCGTAGGCAAGAGTAGGTGGTAAAGCTTTGTTAGTTTACCAATCAAAAAGCTATCTATCTTGCTGTGTACATATGTACACACACAATAATACATATATACGCACAAACATATGCATGTATATGTATATATATATTTGAAAAACATTTGTACAATAATCATGACTTTTTTTCTACCAACAGTAACCATTGTAGAAAATGTTAACATCAAGCTACTTATTTTATTTTTCTTTATTCGAATGAAGTGTTTTCAGACCAATCCCTATTATCACCCTGCTTTATCCATAAATACCTTTTTATTAAAAAAGAAAAACCAAGAAATTAGCAGTTAAAAGTGTAAAAGTTAATCTCTGGTTGAAGGCAAGGCAGTTCCCTAAGAAAAGATGAGTTTTAACATATTGACATTATCATGAGATTTATCAGAGGTTAATCTTTTATACTCACACAGTAAACATACATATGTACAGGAAATTCTTACATATAAAATATGCATATATTTCACAGAAGCATTTTCTGTTTTTTTCCTGATACTCCTGACATATCATATAACTTCGTCACTGGACTCTGAAAATAATCTATCATAAATGCAACATAGAAGACTTGAGACTTGATTTTTTTTTTCCTTGTGAGACAGCCAGCTTCTGTCTATGGAAGCTGTTCTAAGGCCTCATACTATATAGCTCTGTTGAAAAATTGCACTGGCTTGCCAAATATCTTAATGACTTTCCTCTCAGCAGTTGGTAATGATGAAATGTTATTCTAGTAACCATAATGTCTCTCATAAAACAATTGCATACAATATGCACTGTACTTCTATTTTAGTGAGCTCTTCTGTCAGAAAAGCAGTGCCAGTAACCATTTAGCATTTCATAGCAAACTGCTTACCAGTCCTTCAAGTGTAATATTGCAGAAAGAGTGAAGAAATGCGTGATTAAAAACATTCACTGAGAGTGGACCATTTAACGCAACCCAACGCTGCAAAATAAACCAGCCTTCACATATGTAGGCGCTCATCATATAAATGACAGTTCTATGTGGTCATTTAATTTTACGATCTCAATTCTCGCATATATTGCTCACATAAATATAGTGTTCTCCTGCAGGGAGGTCTGCTGGGTGTTATAAAATCAGTGAGACCTCAATGGGTTCAAATGGACATCTTTTATAATTATTGCTATAAAATTTCTTGACAATGCATTTTGTTGTCCAATAGCTAAAGAAAACGATTTTCCAAAAGAATGGGTTTCAACAAAGAGAGTAACAGAGCCTGGGAATTTATTTCTGTATTCACCCATATTTAAATTATCTTAGTTACTCTCACCTGTGAGAAGCCTTCCTGCTCTTCAGAATAAGTTCTTAAAATGTGGTTTCCAGTTAGAGGCAGGCCCGGTTGAATTGTTTTCTGGTTTGATGAGGCAATGTGGAATATCTAGAGGGAAGGATTAATTTGCTGTTAAGTGCAATTACAATCTATTTACAAGGAATTCTTTCATTCATATGGAAAGACAAAGAAAGAGCAGGGAAAAGAGTTTCATAAACTCAGGATTAAAAATGGTTTGGAGAAAAGATAAATCAACTCATAGCTGAAAGTGTATTTGTTTTTGGTAAATGCTGGTGTTTTTTCTGATGTAATGAGATGGAAAGAAGTAGCGTAGGCAAGAGTAGGTGGTAAAGCTTTGTTAGTTTACCAATCAAAAAGCTATCTATCTTGCTGTGTACATATGTACACACACAATAATACATATATACGCACAAACATATGCATGTATATGTATATATATATTTGAAAAACATTTGTACAATAATCATGACTTTTTTTCTACCAACAGTAACCATTGTAGAAAATGTTAACATCAAGCTACTTATTTTATTTTTCTTTATTCGAATGAAGTGTTTTCAGACCAATCCCTATTATCACCCTGCTTTATCCATAAATACCTTTTTATTAAAAAAGAAAAACCAAGAAATTAGCAGTTAAAAGTGTAAAAGTTAATCTCTGGTTGAAGGCAAGGCAGTTCCCTAAGAAAAGATGAGTTTTAACATATTGACATTATCATGAGATTTATCAGAGGTTAATCTTTTATACTCACACAGTAAACATACATATGTACAGGAAATTCTTACATATAAAATATGCATATATTTCACAGAAGCATTTTCTGTTTTTTTCCTGATACTCCTGACATATCATATAACTTCGTCACTGGACTCTGAAAATAATCTATCATAAATGCAACATAGAAGACTTGAGACTTGATTTTTTTTTTCCTTGTGAGACAGCCAGCTTCTGTCTATGGAAGCTGTTCTAAGGCCTCATACTATATAGCTCTGTTGAAAAATTGCACTGGCTTGCCAAATATCTTAATGACTTTCCTCTCAGCAGTTGGTAATGATGAAATGTTATTCTAGTAACCATAATGTCTCTCATAAAACAATTGCATACAATATGCACTGTACTTCTATTTTAGTGAGCTCTTCTGTCAGAAAAGCAGTGCCAGTAACCATTTAGCATTTCATAGCAAACTGCTTACCAGTCCTTCAAGTGTAATATTGCAGAAAGAGTGAAGAAATGCGTGATTAAAAACATTCACTGAGAGTGGACCATTTAACGCAACCCAACGCTGCAAAATAAACCAGCCTTCACATATGTAGGCGCTCATCATATAAATGACAGTTCTATGTGGTCATTTAATTTTACGATCTCAATTCTCGCATATATTGCTCACATAAATATAGTGTTCTCCTGCAGGGAGGTCTGCTGGGTGTTATAAAATCAGTGAGACCTCAATGGGTTCAAATGGACATCTTTTATAATTATTGCTATAAAATTTCTTGACAATGCATTTTGTTGTCCAATAGCTAAAGAAAACGATTTTCCAAAAGAATGGGTTTCAACAAAGAGAGTAACAGAGCCTGGGAATTTATTTCTGTATTCACCCATATTTAAATTATCTTAGTTACTCTCACCTGTGAGAAGCCTTCCTGCTCTTCAGAATAAGTTCTTAAAATGTGGTTTCCAGTTAGAGGCAGGCCCGGTTGAATTGTTTTCTGGTTTGATGAGGCAATGTGGAATATCTAGAGGGAAGGATTAATTTGCTGTTAAGTGCAATTACAATCTATTTACAAGGAATTCTTTCATTCATATGGAAAGACAAAGAAAGAGCAGGGAAAAGAGTTTCATAAACTCAGGATTAAAAATGGTTTGGAGAAAAGATAAATCAACTCATAGCTGAAAGTGTATTTGTTTTTGGTAAATGCTGGTGTTTTTTCTGATGTAATGAGATGGAAAGAAGTAGCGTAGGCAAGAGTAGGTGGTAAAGCTTTGTTAGTTTACCAATCAAAAAGCTATCTATCTTGCTGTGTACATATGTACACACACAATAATACATATATACGCACAAACATATGCATGTATATGTATATATATATTTGAAAAACATTTGTACAATAATCATGACTTTTTTTCTACCAACAGTAACCATTGTAGAAAATGTTAACATCAAGCTACTTATTTTATTTTTCTTTATTCGAATGAAGTGTTTTCAGACCAATCCCTATTATCACCCTGCTTTATCCATAAATACCTTTTTATTAAAAAAGAAAAACCAAGAAATTAGCAGTTAAAAGTGTAAAAGTTAATCTCTGGTTGAAGGCAAGGCAGTTCCCTAAGAAAAGATGAGTTTTAACATATTGACATTATCATGAGATTTATCAGAGGTTAATCTTTTATACTCACACAGTAAACATACATATGTACAGGAAATTCTTACATATAAAATATGCATATATTTCACAGAAGCATTTTCTGTTTTTTTCCTGATACTCCTGACATATCATATAACTTCGTCACTGGACTCTGAAAATAATCTATCATAAATGCAACATAGAAGACTTGAGACTTGATTTTTTTTTTCCTTGTGAGACAGCCAGCTTCTGTCTATGGAAGCTGTTCTAAGGCCTCATACTATATAGCTCTGTTGAAAAATTGCACTGGCTTGCCAAATATCTTAATGACTTTCCTCTCAGCAGTTGGTAATGATGAAATGTTATTCTAGTAACCATAATGTCTCTCATAAAACAATTGCATACAATATGCACTGTACTTCTATTTTAGTGAGCTCTTCTGTCAGAAAAGCAGTGCCAGTAACCATTTAGCATTTCATAGCAAACTGCTTACCAGTCCTTCAAGTGTAATATTGCAGAAAGAGTGAAGAAATGCGTGATTAAAAACATTCACTGAGAGTGGACCATTTAACGCAACCCAACGCTGCAAAATAAACCAGCCTTCACATATGTAGGCGCTCATCATATAAATGACAGTTCTATGTGGTCATTTAATTTTACGATCTCAATTCTCGCATATATTGCTCACATAAATATAGTGTTCTCCTGCAGGGAGGTCTGCTGGGTGTTATAAAATCAGTGAGACCTCAATGGGTTCAAATGGACATCTTTTATAATTATTGCTATAAAATTTCTTGACAATGCATTTTGTTGTCCAATAGCTAAAGAAAACGATTTTCCAAAAGAATGGGTTTCAACAAAGAGAGTAACAGAGCCTGGGAATTTATTTCTGTATTCACCCATATTTAAATTATCTTAGTTACTCTCACCTGTGAGAAGCCTTCCTGCTCTTCAGAATAAGTTCTTAAAATGTGGCTTCCAGTTAGAGGCAGGCCCGGTTGAATTGTTTTCTGGTTTGATGAGGCAATGTGGAATATCTAGAGGGAAGGATTAATTTGCTGTTAAGTGCAATTACAATCTATTTACAAGGAATTCTTTCATTCATATGGAAAGACAAAGAAAGAGCAGGGAAAAGAGTTTCATAAACTCAGGATTAAAAATGGTTTGGAGAAAAGATAAATCAACTTTGAAAAATGTTTTCAATAGCACCTTACATTGCGTAAAGGATACTATTACTTTTTCTGACTTCTTCAGGGTCATATATTAGACCTCATAAAGAAATTAATGTGGTAGATCTTCCCTACAATGTTTTGGGACATTTTGATTACCTCTTAGTTTTTTGTTATTTCCTCTAGGATCTAGGTTGTAATTAGTATTGTTGCCTGTGTGACAAATGTTTAATGACACACTAATTGGATTTGGGCATTTGTTTTCTATGATTGTTCTGAAACTACTATGGTAAACATTTCCTCAAGTGCCTATTTGGAAACGCAATGGAATATTTACTATTTATTGTGAAAAAGGAAATGAATTATTTAAAATAGCTTTAAATGTTAAAATATTAATGAGTGGCAGTTACATTTGTTGAGACAGAAGGA
>NW_007766890.1:5692-6159 GCF_000696425.1 Galeopterus variegatus | reverse complement strand
GGACTAAGCAGAGGGGCTTTAAAAATAGATGTGAAATCACCCTGTGCTCCCACCTGTCACTGTAGGAAGCAGACTTCATTAATCCCCTTTGGCTCCCCTGCCATCTTTTACTGGTGCATCAAGAAAAGAAGCATTTCTGGGTCCTTCTTTTTGTTAGAAGATCTCTCTCCCTCCTAAGAAAGCAAAGGAGGTTTGCTGAACATATATGCAAGATTGCTGGGAGAAACGATCTGAATATTCTGAGGCTGCCAACAGTCTGCACCAATGGAGGAATCTATTTAGTCGGCCACTTTTTCCTATTGGAACTGATAAAGAGAAGAGTTGAAACTTCCTCGCATGTTCATGTTGTGCCTGGACATGACCTGATTAAAGGACGCTCAGAATGGTGTACATAGGGCTGGTCCCCAAAAGCTGTTTCCAAAATCTTTAGGGCTTAAAAAAAGATCGCATTTCCTTAGATCATTTCT
>NW_007766890.1:0-329 GCF_000696425.1 Galeopterus variegatus | reverse complement strand
ATGCCAATGTCTTGTAACCCTCCAAAGGCAGGAATTACTGGTAAAAGAATTCAAATCCCAAGGGACTTTCCTACTTGCCTCATCGAGTTCTCAGTTTTCATTTTAGGACTTTCATACTCATGTCTACTTAACGAGAGAGATGACTGGGCATAAAAGTCACTGCATCAAATCATCCGGGAATGGATGGGAGGTTGGAAGATAGCTTTCTCTGAGATAAGGGAGTGTGAAATATTAAGGAAGAGTGCCCTCCTCATCCTAGTAAAATATGACTCAGTAGATGTCATGTGTTTTGAATCACGAGTTTCCTACTTTCTTTTCCCCTTGGACTA
>NW_007766889.1:5571-6160 GCF_000696425.1 Galeopterus variegatus | reverse complement strand
CACTTGCCAGACACCAAGAAAGGCACAGTAATGCTCACACACATACACACACACACGGCATATTTATAAGAAAGTTATGCAATTTATTTTTAAGTAAAATTAAGCCTTATTGAATTCCAAAGTGTGTTGCTTTCTAATTTCTGGGTGTTAAAATCCAGAAGAAATAAGCTTCCCGTTCTGATGTAGCAACATTAGGAGAGAACACATAAGCAAGTATAACATGACCTCCTTGGGAAAGCTGAATGACTAGGGAGCAGCTCTTGGCTTTTAATAATGGGTAGGGCAAGATGGAAGTGAGAGGACACTGTAGAACTGAGACTGCTTAAAGGACAGGACTCTTGTCCTATATATCCAGCGGGCTTGAAATAGGTGTTAGTGTCTGACTCAACAGCTTGACTAGTAAAAGCAATTGAAGCAGGACTGCCGCCGCAGCAGCCAAACAATGCTCTGAAAGTCGCTGCTATATTGCATTCACACCAAGGGCAGGTGCCCGGTATTTGGGAATATCCTTCCTTGGGACCATGCATAAAATGACTATAGGAAATTGGCCATTTCTTTCTTCCCTCTTCATAGTTTCCTGTTATATAGA
>NW_007766889.1:4545-5243 GCF_000696425.1 Galeopterus variegatus | reverse complement strand
AAATGACTATAGGAAATTGGCCATTTCTTTCTTCCCTCTTCATAGTTTCCTGTTATATAGACATTATTAATAGCTAAGCAGGTAGATGGGTGGCTAAATAGAGCCACAAACATATGCTTAGTGTGAGGCAGTCAAGGAGGACTGGAATAACGCTGCTGCCCTTTATCCCCCTCACCCTACCGCAGTCTTCTACCCACCTCTGGGAATTTGAATATCTGAATATCTTTATACCTGAGCATCTTCAAAGCTCTCATATTTTTCTTTGGCCATTCCAAAACAGAAATATGAGGAGAGATAAGCTCAGGCAAGTGAGAAGCATCTTGAGGAATATACAAGGAAGGAGTTATCAGTCCCAAGAATCATTAGAAACAATTGTCTGTTTATCACAACAGACCCTTAAGAACCCCTGAATTTTTGAAAGTTTGAATATAACGGGGAAGTAGACTATTAGGGATTTATCCCAAAACTTTGAATTCCAATTACTTGAAAAATAATTAGAATTGATTTATTAATAAAATATTTTATTGTGTTTGGACTTTAGTTGTACTTCTGGACCTCCACCTAACCATTTTCTAAATTAAAGTGTGTCTGTGACAGATTTCTATATCTATTTTCCCAATATGTTTATTTCCCCAATAAATAGTAAAACCCTCTCATGTCCTTTATTTCTTATTAACTCTATTAAAGTTAAGCTATCA
>NW_007766889.1:2258-3255 GCF_000696425.1 Galeopterus variegatus | reverse complement strand
ATGCTCTTCTCCCAATTACCCACAGTTATCTGCACCCTGGAACTAGCAGGAGCAAAAACTTCAATCAGATACACATGAGTACCTGGTGCCATTGGGCATTATGCAATTAAGTCTCTAAATAACCCTCCAGCCAAAATTAAATGAGAGAGCCTGGATTGCAATTGTGGCTGTCTGTGTGCTGAATAAATATCACACTTCTGTGATACAAACTTGCCTACATATTCCTGATTCTTTTCTAGCGTGAGGGCTCCCATCCAGGAACTGTGTCCTGGGAGACCATGGCAAGCTCCGTCATGCACCATTTCACACACCTGTTTTTGTCTCTATAAATTTGCAATTACTTTTCCTCTGGGCTTAGACTTATTAGCGCATTCTTTTTTCCCCTCCAGTTGTTACACGAAGCAATTCTAATGTGAATCTGCTCAAAGCCAGAGCAGGTCAGATCTTTAGCTTTCGACCTCCTGAATGAGCCTAGTTTAAGTTTAAAAAGAAGCCTTTAAGTCTTGCTGTGAAATGCTGTCTCCTGGCCTCTAAGCAAGAAACCAGGAAAGTTAATAATGATCACAGTAGAGAAATCTTTAAATTGCTCTAATGGAAGGCTGGGATGAGGAGGGGAAGTTAGGACTCAAAATTTGACCTGATTGGGCCAGGAGTCTGGCATGGGAAGACAACCAACACTTTATTAAGCAGCTAAAAGCTAGATGCTTGAATAATTCATTTTACCCTCATGGCATAACTCTATAAGAATTATTATCACCATTTTACAGATGGTTCAGAGAGGTTAAATAATTTGCCCAAGGTCATGTATATACAAGTAGAACTGTCACGATTAGCATGCAGAATTCTCTGTGCTCTTTCTTCTGTCTCAATCTGCTGGGGAGAAAAGCTTAGGCTTAGAGAAGTACAGAGAAACACGAAGAACAATTTTGGACATGCGTTTCCTCTGGCAGCAAGAAGCTGACTGCAGCCTGATGTCAATGGAGGCAGAAGCATAGAG
>NW_007766889.1:0-704 GCF_000696425.1 Galeopterus variegatus | reverse complement strand
ATCAGATGATAATGGCTTTAATCCGTCTTTGCAGTGGAAAGGAGGAGGACGCATGGAATGACAGCGGTGGGTGTTCACAGCCCCTTTACAGCCCAGGTATATTGTCTGTAATAACTTACAGCTGATAATTAGTATCTGACCATTTCCTCATTTCTACTCCATGGAGTATGGCTTTTTCTCTTCGTAAATTTGCTGAACATAAAAGAAAAATTTTTGTTAATAAAAGAGAAAGAACATGTATCATTTTTACACAGAGATCACTTACAGCATTCAGCAGAAATGAGTTCCAGAATGTGATGGCTTCAGAACTGTCACAAAATTGCCCGAAATCACACCTGTTTTGCTATTGCTGCCCGTCTTGGATGCCCATGCAACCAAAAAAGGCAATTCAGAACCTGATAAGGTGACATGTAGATTCAGCATTCCTGACTCTGGCAACTACAAGAATATCTTTGTTTGGGTTAACGATATAGACCCTACACACTGTGAAACTTTCACCAAGATGGCCTTGACTAGTTGATCATCAGCGACTCAGAACATGAACAAGTGGCATGGCTTTTTCAGCATTGTTTTCACTTATTGGAATACCAGGCTGGATCTGCTCAGTATCAATTTAACCAGAGACAAAGAATATTCCTTCTATACCTGCTTCTGTATGGCTAGGACCATATATCCATTCCAAGATGAGTGACAATGCCCTGGAA
>NW_007766888.1:5665-6160 GCF_000696425.1 Galeopterus variegatus | reverse complement strand
TCCCCAGCCATGTACATGCACAGGAAAGTTTAAGAAGCACTGTGGCAGGAAACCATAGCATGCAGCCATGCCTCCAGTTACTAGACTTCTGCTACCACAATCCCCAGCATAAAAACCATCCCAGTACAACCAAGACAGAAACTAGAGCCACTCACTGGCCTAAGCTCATCCTTGTTCTGCCAGGTCTGAAGAGGCATAGCTACCATTGGGTGCAGAGTGGGAAACAGATTTTTGCCAATAGAACATTCACTGATTGGACCACAAGTTAAAGAAGTTTCAACTTCAGCATAAAGATGATGAGAATTCATTAAGGATGTTGAGAAAATAAATCACATGATAAGATCGCATTTTAGAAAGATCACTGGCTATAGAGTGGAGGACAAACAAGATGGAGCCACATTGTGCCTGATGTTCCCCTGGCAGGCCAGACTTTCCCCTACATTCCAACTGTTTCCCATGGGGCAGACCCTGTGCATCTCCCTCGCAGTAACTCAT
>NW_007766888.1:0-242 GCF_000696425.1 Galeopterus variegatus | reverse complement strand
GATTTAAGCTGCTGATCCAACGCACAATTAGCCTTTGGGCCTGTCTGAGCTAATTCAGTGAGCTTCAGTGTACCCTGCCCTTCTCTGCTATTTGCTTACGCTAGAATCCTACTCTAATCCTGCTCTCAGGCATTAAATGTTATCGTTTTTCTGCAATGGAGTAAGGCACACACCAGGAATTACTCTGTACATAGAATGTGACATGTACCATAGTTCATCCTGGAGTAATCAAATGTGCTTCT
>NW_007766887.1:5907-6160 GCF_000696425.1 Galeopterus variegatus | reverse complement strand
GTATCTGTTCATTTGTCTTAACAAGTTCAAGGAATTGTGATTGTTGTGTCTTCTTCCCCCTCACCCTTTATTTGTTTGTACATTCATTTACTTATTTATTTATTTTTAGCCTCCACAAATAAGTGAGAACATGTGGGATCTCTCTTTCTGTGCCTCACTTGTATAAACATCTGAAAAGTTTAATACACAGCTGAATAAGATAGCTGCAGGAATTTCTGTGCAAGTATATATGACCTCTTTCTTTTAGGAAGAA
>NW_007766887.1:0-350 GCF_000696425.1 Galeopterus variegatus | reverse complement strand
TATCCAGAAGGTAAATAATGCTACTTTAAACAAATCTATCACTTCTTACACATTCCCATAGCGGTTGCAATTTTTTTCTTCTCTAAACTGGTTATTCAATAACATTGGATTTGTTCATACTTACATAAAAACTCTATGGAGTCACAGTAAATACACTTGGAAGGATACACTTGCAAAAGTCTATTTTATTCTGCCCATTTCTTTAGTTAAGAATTATAATGCATCATCCTGTTTTTGAGAAGACTTAAGTCACTTTAGTAGCTAATTTTAATATTTAGCAACTTATCAATTACTTTTTTCTATACCTAACCTTAATCTTCCTTGTGTGTGACCAACACAGAGCCATACAA
>NW_007766886.1:5892-6160 GCF_000696425.1 Galeopterus variegatus | reverse complement strand
TCAATGAACTGTGCTGTAGAGAATTTTCACTTCTTAGTAACCCGTGCCATATGTTTGATCCCAGGCAATTCAATTCAGCATGCATTTGTTAGGTGCCTACTGTGCACAAAGCACTATTCCAGGCAATATTTCCATGAGGTTGAGGCACTTACAAAATTGCATTAGGCATAATCTAGTTGCAAAGGGAGATGATGTGCAATCAGAGCCTATGTCCATGACTCACAGATATCAAGAATCACAGGATTCCCAGGGGCTGAGTTGCAAGAAG
>NW_007766886.1:0-748 GCF_000696425.1 Galeopterus variegatus | reverse complement strand
AACTTTTAATAAACATTAAATATTTAAGAGTTTCAGTTGATTTAACATGTTTCCATATTCTAATATGAGCAATATATCCTCAGTCACTTGTCTGAGATTCTCACAATCCTGTAATGTTTTCTGATTAGGGATTTTTCTGTAAGTCCCTCTGCTCACTCACATATTTATCTTGGAGAATTGGTAAAATGAAAATTAATTTTTCCTCTCAAAGTGGTGAGGAACCTTTCAAAGTGCTTATACTCAAAAGCACAATTTCCCTTCTGGTTGGTTTTGTAAAATACCCTAAAGTTTAGTTGAATCAGTTAAACAAATGAATACTTTTGACCTTTTTAATTATTTTCAGAAAAGCACAATTATTTGTGCCTGTCTGGTTGCTGTGATAAAACAACATGAGCTTTTGCCATCAGTGATAACAACAATCGAAGTAGACAAGCAGGGAGACCTCATTTTAAATATTAATAGTATGTGAGAATGAATAGGAATTTCAGACTGATTTCTTATCTTCTGAATATGCTTCGCTTCTTTTATAAAATATCTAACACAAACAGAATTCTTTGGAGGAATTCTATTTTCAAGGTTCTAATTAAGGATTGGGTTGTGGTTTATTTATTTATTTTTTAAGTTTCCTGTAAAATAACAATTGGAATTTGAGATGAGATACAATGTAGTTTGTTTTCTATACGTAGCTGAAATGTCATAAAATGAGATATCTTTCAGTAGAATGTCATTGTGATTTCTTTTTCACTTT
>NW_007766885.1:0-6160 GCF_000696425.1 Galeopterus variegatus | reverse complement strand
ACTGAAAATTTTAGAATTCTTATTTGTCACACATACATACACAAGTGAAGATTAAATTAACATGAAAAACAAGAATGCTTGCTGTCACCAATGACTTTTTGGACAGTAAACCTGAATTATGGTTATTTAATGACATCATGCACATCCTACTTAACCATTCATATTAGAAGACTTTTAAATCTGGGTACACATAAGTAGCTCCCTTATTTTTTTATAGTATCCAAATGTCCACATCTCAGAAGCTAAAAATTTGCTGAAAATTTCAGCAGTATTGAGAAATAATACTTGTGATTGAGATAATTATCTATTGTGTTATTTATCATTGAAATATCTCATTGTCCTTGAGATTTTCAGTGTCCCAATGATAAATATTAATTTGCATAAAACTCTTTTATAAGAAAATTTTTTTTTATTTGATACTAGTGGACTTGTTAGAAATTATACCAATCAATTTTGAATTCATAATTAAACAAAGATATTCAAATATAGGTGAAAAATCAAAAGTTTAAATAGAAATTATGTAATTAAATATAATAACAAAAGTTATCAACTACATAATAAATATTTTTATATAAATCTTCAATTACAAGAAATATATTTCTAGTTGGAATTATTAAAAGTGTTATCGTGTCCTTTATATTCATCTGCAATATAATAGTTATATGAATAATTGATACATTGCCTACTGTCTCAAAGAATATTGTGGCATTATGGTCTCTTAAAGATCATGTCAAAATAGGTTTGAGGAGAAACTACTATTAATATTTGAAAAGTTTCTCTCCTAGTAATGACAAAATAAAGCTAAAACATTTTGAAAATAATATCTGTGTTTATTTTTCATTTCCAGTCTAAAGGGTGACAATGTAGATTTTGCAGATGGATGTTACTGTACATCACCTACTTACTCAACAACTTTTTAATTAATATTTGAAGCTAGAATGACAAAGACTTAAGGTTTACATGACCCTCACTTTTAAAAATTTGACATTCCTATGGAAAAACATTAGACATTTCCTTGCCATAGGTATGTTGACCACACACACTGAATTTATCATCAGAGTGGGGTTTGGTGGTTACTGCAACAGAAAAAGGACTAACTGGGTTTTCTCCTAAATTTTATTGAAGTCAATCTTTGATGGTAAATATTAGTTTGTCTAAAATAATAGTAATAGTCATGTGATAGTACAGAATTTTATTATTTGTAAAGTAAGAAAGATTTTTTAGCATACATAGCCCTAAAATACTACCATCACAAATTTTATTTCATGTCATAGGATCATAATCGTATACTTTTACACTCGAGTCTAAGAACCATGACATTTTCCCTTGGTCTGAATTTCAACTTAAATTAACACACATTTTTATTAACTCTTATCATAAGTGTTCTCAGAAACATCATTCTGTTTTTCTGATTTGAATATTTATATTTAAAAAATGTATTTAAAAATATATATTTCACAAACCTAGTTTCTTTGTTTTACTTTAGTAACAAATTTCCTGATTCCTGTATTTCGTAAAGTCACTTATTTACATCTAATTCATTCATATGGACCTTTAACATATCCTGCTAAAATAGTTAACAAACTTTTCAATTTGTCAGGGGTCTTTTGGTTGCCAAGAACAGAAACTTAACATTGTCTCACTCAAGATAAAAACAAAAGTCCACAAAGAATAATGGGTTAGTTTACAGAATAAAAGAATATTCATCGAGAAACTTTGAGAAGGCATTCAAAGACACTTAACTGCTGAGTTGAGATGCTGAAACACCTTTAGGACTCTTTATCTAATCTATGGTTCTTTCTGAGTATGATAGCTGCCCATCATATACATTCTTCTTCCTAAATATACAGTTCCAAAATGGTTCCTTCCTAGCATAATGCCTGTCTTAGATGCTTTTCAGCACATTGCTATTGTTTGCATACTACAGATATCCAATTCAAATTGATCCAATTTAAATTGAATTAAAAAAAATAAATGGCATGTGTAAAATATCCATGGTAATGGCCAAGTGCAGAAGCTCAAACGATGGCGATGATAGGAATTCCACCTTTTCTCTTTAGTACTGAAGACTGTCTTATATCTTATTTTGATCAATTCAAACTAGTGACTTTGAGCATGAACATAAAATATATCCCAGACACAAAGTCTATAATAAACAACCACCTTTTCTGATGGATGACAGTGTTGGATGTTGTCGGAGGCCCTCACTCTCAGAATTAACAATAACGTTCCATGTCAACAGAACTTCATCGTAATCCAATGAGTATCGTTCCAAATAAGCACTGTCATTAGCTCAGAAAAAAAATTCTTTTTGTATTTCTATTTTTTATTGAAGCTTAATTACTTATACATATTTTGGGGTACAGCATTGACTGCCATCACCTGTGTACAACATGTGATGTTCTAATAAATATTATTAGCATATTCATTGTTACAAACTGTAATTATTCTTTGTGGCCTCACCCAATATCTTCCAAATCCACTTCTCCCTCAGCCTCTCCCACCTGTAGTAAACATAGATTTGTTCTCTCCTTCTGAAAGCAAACAGAATTTATTATTATTATTATTATTATTATTTTGGCAGGTTGCTAGTACAAGGATCAAAGCCTGGACCCTGTCAGGAACAAGTTCTTTCTTAAAAAATACAAGCTTTACATGGCATTTTTTTTCATCAGTTGTTTTCATCATGGAAGAATTTATTATAGAAATTTAAATCTAAATACCCATTAAGTAATCTTGAAACTGAAATGCCAGTCTCTATGGAATTCATAAAATCTAACATTATAACCCTCATATTTACATAATAGAACATGATAGCTAAAACAGTCAAGCAATAAAAGAAAATATATTTTATTGAAAAACCAGATATTTAAGTAACTCTTTGGGTTTCTTTCCCAATGGCCATCATATCATCTAATTTCTACTCACCTTTTTTAAAGGAAAATGTTATATTTTATTTTTCTGAATCAATATGCAAAATAATATAAGCAAGTGTACAAATATAAGATAGTGCTGTTTTTATTTTCTTGCATTTCTATTCTTAATCACTTACAATAGCTTTTCTTTTTCTTTTACTGCAGTATATGCATGTATTGAAACAATATACTGTATCCCACAAATATGTACAAATAAACGTTAAAATAAAGCAAAAAGCAAAAACAATATTTATAAAAGTTTGGACTTGGAACTCTAGGAGTACTTCTTAGATCAATGACTAGTAATTTTTTTTAAGTAACTTTTTAAAACCCTCGAAACTTTACTACAATTGGAAAGGGTATAAGGAATATTGTGGTAAAACAATTTCCATAAAACATAATTCATTAGCTCATTTACAGGAATGAAGTATGGTCCTTGGATAGGGAAGATATTTCTCTTATCTATTTTTCTGCTGAACTCCCCTGCCTCTTTCCATTCTTACATTCGGTTATGAGATAATTTACTCTTTTTATTAGAGGGCATCCACAGTGATTGATTGGCAGAAGGTAGCTTAGAGTCTGAGATTCTGGTTTTAGATAGCAAAAATTTGAATAGAATTATATGCACAGAAAAACTAAACATTATTCAGTTATTCATTTTGGGTCAGTATATCAATAAAAATGAGTAGTTAATAAAAATTGGATAGAATGTCATGCACTATGGAGTGTGGTTATTTCAAGGTGCAGGTGAAAGTATGATTATAAGAATCCTGACTCGAGGGCCTGTTTTCTTCGCTCCTGTGTCCCTTTTTGGGCTTCTTTAAAGTGCAAAATATTATCCCTGGGTATTGATACTAGATATGCTGGCCCCTGGTATTTTCTACCTCAGGAAAGAGGATATTGCTGAGATGTGCACAGTTGTAACAACTATGTCCTGTATAAATGTATCTAGACTGTCGTACATGTCTTTTATGTTCTCAGGGAAGCGGATTGATCTTATGAGGTTTTTAATCTTGCGTGTGTATGTGTTATAAGAAGTCCAAGGCCATTTGAAAAACCTGTAAGTATACCTATACACATATTTCAAGGCAGCATCCTTTTCAAAAAAAATTTTTTTTTGAAATTCTTATAAATAAGTTAAGGGCAGAAATACTTCCTTTGCACAAGTTCTGAAACCAAAAATTTCAGATGGATTAGAATAGAAGACAGTATCAGAGAGAAATAAATAAATAAATAACAAATATACATAACCACAGTCAAATCTTCTCTGTGCATTAACAACAACAGTGAAAAGATAATTATGCAATGATTTTTGAAGTTAATCTGTGAAAGAGAGCAGGAAAATAGAGTCAGGAATAATTGTAATAGCTAAGTGGAGTAGAGGCTACTTCTGTTTGTTTGTTTGTCATTCCATTTGTTTACTATCCTATACATGAGGCACTGTTGCAAGTGCTTTTACAAATTTTATGCACCAAATACTCCAGACAGCTCCACCAAAGCAGTTAGTTTTCTGGATTCAACCTTCATCTTTCTTCATGCCTTGTACATAAAAATAATTTCTGAAGCTGCATGATGCAACTGTGATCACGATGTTACAGAATTAAGTAGTATCCCAAAAAATTGCAGAGCCAGTGGGCCTTGCATTGTGTAACCATGCAACCATGGCAGTATGTCTATCTCCAGGCTTTTTGATTTGTGCAAAAAATACACTATTTTTTAAAACCACTCTAAGTCTAGCTTTTTGTTGTTGTGTTCTTTTGTTTTGTTTGGGGTGGGTGCACTTAAAGAAAAACTTATTAGGATATATTTAGTCATATTTTAATTGTGATGAAATTGTATATCCAACCAGCAGAAATGGAGAGAATGATGATCTAGGGGAGAGAGAGAGTTGCAACAGCATCAAACTCCTAGACAATAAGGGGTTGATAGAAGTGAAAGAAAAATAGGAGAATTAACTCTTCATTACAAAAGGAGACAAAAAAACAGAAAAAGGTTTGTAGCTTTGCTAATGAGCAGAATAGTCACACTTGTCTTTACTTTGTGAAATATGATGCAGCAGCATCATCAATGTGTGATGTGGACAGACAGGGGATGGGCATTTTGAAACTCATTCACTAGCCTCCCTTTGGAATGGGAAAGAAAGCCTATCAGTAGTGCAGCACGGTTGGTGGCGGTACTGAAAGTTCCTGTCTAGGTTTCCTTCTACTCACTCATTGCTGGTTTTTCCTCCTTCACTGTATATTCTCTTGTTTCAATGTCTTTAAATAGGTCCATCTGCTTATCCCCCTCCTTAAATATTTGTCTCCACTTTTCTGTATTCTCTTTAAAAGCTACGAGGTATACCTGTAAATTGCATCTGTACCTGTGTCCGGTGGTGGTTCCTAAATCATTCTGTTTAGTCGAGAATGGATTTTTGAGCTCCAAACTCATAGTTAACAGCTTCTTCAGTACTTCCACCTGGATGGGTTATAGTGTTCAATTCAATCTATCTAGAGCCTGACCTACCTTTTTTTCTTTCAGTCCTTCCTTCCTTCCAATTCCTTTCATCAAACACTTTTTGAGTTGTAGAAATTGTACTCATCACAAGAAATACAAAATTAACATGACATTTTGACAACATCGCCATCATCTCAAGCCAAAAATCCACAGCTTTATAAGACAGCCATCCATTTTTCACTTTCCATTAAATAAATATTTTCTAACAATTCTACTCCCTAAATATCTGCCAGGTCTGTCTCATTCTTCCAAATCCAGTTCAGTGCATTACTTCATAATTATTCCTCTGCAGGAGCCTCCTAAGGAATTTCCCTGTCCGCAGGATAATCACAGCATTCATTTATCTCCACACAGCTTCAAGAATTACTTTTCAGAGATGCAACTATAATCATATAATCCACTTGTTTAAAATCTTCAGAGATTCTTCACGAGACATAGGAGGTTGAGACGTATTAAGTGGAATGGCTGTTTATATTTTCTTTTCACAACTAGTATATCTCTACTGTTTTCTTTCTGAAGGCTACATGAGAACACAAATTAGTGTTCTGATTTTTCTTAGGGAGCATAGATACAGCATGTCTAAAATATTTGAGAGATGGCTTGGTACAGCATTATTGGACCCAAGGAAAGAATTTGATTTCCTAATTCTATTTCTACTTCTATTTTCTCTTTCATTCTCTTGACATTGGAATTGTTAACATACAGCTACATAAAGTTCGATGAGATTTTTAGAATTCAAAAGAATGTCA
>NW_007766884.1:5906-6160 GCF_000696425.1 Galeopterus variegatus | reverse complement strand
GTAAATGTTAGAATAAAAAATTAATTTAAAAAATTGCACTTGGCTTCAAACATAAAGAAAAATTGATACCATAGAACTTTTATTTATAATATATTAAATAAAAAATTATGCTTAGTGCCTTCTATCAAGACTCATTAAACACAAATTTTGAAATCTTGCAATATTAATTAACTACTTTGTCTGGGTTTGACATACTCAATAATACAGTTCATGAAAAAATAATCGTTATCTTTCAGATTCTTGGTATGTTCCCA
>NW_007766884.1:0-342 GCF_000696425.1 Galeopterus variegatus | reverse complement strand
AAAAATAATTTAGTTTTTGTAGTAAAATAATCTTCTATTTGTTTCATTTCATTGTAATGGTGACTCACAGCTGCCTCCCATGCCCTATAGATGAAGGAAAACAAAAGTTGAGATGAGAAATTCTGCTGAAATTCTCTGTGAGTGAATCCATTTTAATATAACTCAAATTAGGAGTAACAAAACTATTTACAGTAACTTTCAAGAGAGATTATATACCATAGGTAGATTACTTATAGACTATACTACTAATATATGGTCTACTGCATATGACAGTCTACTAATATTCAGAAGTTCTCTATGGCTACACATAGGCAACAATGTGAGTGAGTGCAGGAGTATTCT
>NW_007766883.1:5800-6160 GCF_000696425.1 Galeopterus variegatus | reverse complement strand
AAAAATAGCTTTTAAAGTTTATAAACACAAACTGATAGTTTGGAAAGCTGCAACAAATTAGCTGTGATTTCGCATAAAGAAATGTAGCATAAAGAATATAAAAAAGATAAAAAGCATGGAAGGAACCTAAATGATTAATAGTTTGTAATTTATAGAGCCAGGAGGCAACTATAAAAATAGGTAATTCTTTAGATAAGATGGCAAGTATAAAAAGAATAAAATTTCAAATATGGAAGAGAAATCAAGCCCTCATCAAAAAGTTGTATCAAAAATAAGAAATAAGAAAAAATTCTAAGAAGGGGAGAGGTGAGAATACAAGAATTTTTATGCTCATACGTATTCCTATATACGTATTTCCAT
>NW_007766883.1:0-281 GCF_000696425.1 Galeopterus variegatus | reverse complement strand
AGCATATTCATTTTAAGGAGGCAAAATAACACAGAGATCAGGATGTTGCTTGGTGAGTGAGGAGTCAGAACAAAGCGGGTGAGAAAAGCTGAATATTTGTGGGGAACATTTAAATATGATCCTAAGTACTAACCACAGGTGACAGAGGGAAATATGTTGAACGATATCCCTATAGCAAATGTGGTATCAGATTTCTAGGGCAATTTCTTAAATTATTCCTTGATATAATCAGAATCCCTGATACAACGCCAAAATGAATGCAAGTCTTCAGAGGTAAATAT
>NW_007766882.1:5947-6160 GCF_000696425.1 Galeopterus variegatus | reverse complement strand
TCTGGGAATTTCTCTCCATCTTTCGAGTCCACTTTTTCTGCTCTGTACCACTGCCTTGCTCTTGCTGAGCTCCCCTCACACAGTCACGGCATCTTCGTGGGCATGTGCAGGCTGAGCTTTGCATTTTATGAGTGGCAGCTGCCTTCATGACTGTCGTCTGCTCATGGCCGGTTACTAGGGGAAACGTTTGTTCTGTACATGTGATCTGGCTGG
>NW_007766882.1:0-1092 GCF_000696425.1 Galeopterus variegatus | reverse complement strand
GATGCTTTAGTTCAGCCACTCTCCTTCAGGTTTACTGGAGAAATGGTTTAGCCCACACCTCTCTTCAGATAAGAGCTGAGTTCCATGGTCACCAGCATTTGACATTTGAGTGGTTTGCTTTAGTTTGGGGCAGGCAGCTGGACTTGGGCCTGGAAACGAGATTTGGCAAGCCTCAGGCAGCAGTCAAGTGTCCCCTGGTATCACCACCTCACTCAGTCATCATCAGAGCCATGCCAGGAAGGATGTGACTCCAGCTACTGCCCCTTTGCTCTGTCACTGGCTTAAGATCAGCCCGTCACTGGCTACAGATCAGTCCCAGGAGAACTTGACTTTGGCTCCAAAGCCGAGGTGACAGGCAGGAGTTACCAGCTGCAGATGTCAGCTGACCTTCCATACAGCAGGGAGGTCTTTCCTGAGGGGATCTGAGTGTCACATCTCTAGGTCTGCCACAAGGCCAATCATGTGGTTGCATCTAGTGAAAATTTTAAGATGAAGAATCAGGGGAGATGTTGGTTTGCTTGTTCGTTTTCTGCTACATGGGGGATGGGTGCCATTTCCTTTTCTTGAATTGTGCCTTGCTGTTCGATTCTCCAGCCTGCAGTGTGAGGCCAGGTGTGTTGTGAAGTCCTGGACTCTGGAGCGGGTGACTTTGCCCACAGCATCATCCCACATGGGTGTTGTGATAGCACTGCGATGGTGGGGGAATGACAGGCTGTTCGTTACTACAGCTGCTAGTGACTGCAAAAGGTTCAAGATGATCCTGGGCATGGCAGCCCTCTCACTGCCTGCCAGGGACTGGGGTGAGGGCAGAGGCAGGAGCGTTTGTGGATAGGCCTCAGAGGATGGCCGGGCCTGCCCATGGCCTGAGTGGCACATGCAAACGTCCCCTGTCTCTGCATGAGAAGTGCAGACTTCCACTGTCTTCAGGAGGTCTCGTGTGGCTTGGCCAGGCGGCCTCGCCTTTGGACTTCAGCGTGTTGCATTTCCTTCTGGAACCCACAGTCTGGAGAACTCTGTTGCAACTCTGCACTTCTGGGAATTTCTCTCCATCTTTCGAGTCCACTTTTTCTGCTCTGTACCACTGCCTTGCTC
>NW_007766881.1:5902-6160 GCF_000696425.1 Galeopterus variegatus | reverse complement strand
TGAGGAGTTCTTCCATGTCTTAAGCCTGATATCATAAACCACAGAGACAAATGCAACTGGTGTGTTAGGGATGCTGTTCCGGATGCTGGCAATTAAATAAAAGAAACAAAACAAAAATTGTTTCCTCTATTCTCAAAGATTGAGACATATCTTCTCAACATTCCCACCTTGCGATGCCCCCTTCACCCTCCACCATCTCCCCACACCACCCTGCACAAGAAAGTATAATGTTCTTATTCAAAATGTCTTTCCTTTTCA
>NW_007766881.1:0-500 GCF_000696425.1 Galeopterus variegatus | reverse complement strand
ACATATAAATATATATTATATTCACTGGTATACACAAACACATGAGGGTACTTCAAAAAGTCCATGGAAAGATTTGTATCAACTTTTAATTCTATTTTTCCAGGACTATTTTGAAGTACCCTTGTGTGTGTGTATGTGTGTGCGTGTGTGTATGCTATAACCAAATAATTGCTTCTGAACAGAGGTGCTTGTAGAGGTTTATAAAAGTAAAGACTTACATTAAATAATAGTTGCAAACAAATTACATTTAGAGTTCTGAAAAATCATAGTTGTTTTTAAACTTTTGCTCATTCAATCTTCTCATCAGTACTTCCTTGAATGGCTTACTGATCCTGCAAGAAAGTAAATACACTTTGCATGGTTAATGTGGCATCCTCTCACTTGGCCTCACACTAACAATACTATTCTTATTGTCTGAGCATGATGAAGGGAGGAGATCTGAGGAGTTCTTCCATGTCTTAAGCCTGATATCATAAACCACAGAGACAAATGCAACTGGT
>NW_007766880.1:5587-6160 GCF_000696425.1 Galeopterus variegatus | reverse complement strand
AAAGTCAGTAGATATCTCTTCAGAAAAGATCACAGCCCCATTATCTTTCTCATTTTTTTTTCTGTTTTAAATGTATTTTCGGTGTTTTCCATTCTTTTTTGTTTCTTCCTTTTGACCTGCCTTCAATTCACCGATTTCTCTTCACGTATCCAATCTGATGTTACATCTACTCATTAGGTTTTTGATTATGATAATTCTATTTTTAAATTCCAGAATTTGTGTGTAGTTGTTTTTTAGACTTGATAAGCAATATTTGATCATTTCCTATTCTCACTTGAAATACTCAATCTATTCTTTTGTTTTCTCCAAAATATTAATCTTATTTACTTGAAATATAAATATGAAAAATTTCTGTATGTAGCTCCTTTTTGTTTTATTGTTTGTAATATCTGCTTGTTCTCATACATGTATACATGCATGCGAACATACATGCATATACACACATGAAAACAAAAGTGATTATTAAAAAATTTTCTTTCTTAAGTATTTTGAGACCATCCTTACAGATAAACAAAATAAGTGTAGTTAATATTAACTAAAGGAAACAGAAAGCATACTGCAGGATGAAGAATT
>NW_007766880.1:0-215 GCF_000696425.1 Galeopterus variegatus | reverse complement strand
TCCTCCTTCAAATTACATGAATGTATTTTTACTATTGCTTATCTTTTTTTCCTGGATGTACGTAAAGTTTTCTATGCTAAATGGCAACTACATTAACAAATAGAAAGCAAACAAACAAAAAATAAAGCAAACAATCAGAAAACCCAACAATCACCCTTCTAGACTTTGTATTTTCTACTTGGAGAATTATCAACGTTATCCAGGGATAAAAGTGT
>NW_007766879.1:5938-6160 GCF_000696425.1 Galeopterus variegatus | reverse complement strand
ATAATGTGTACACTGTTTACAAGTCTTTGTATGCTGTGTATTATTATTTTTATTGTATAAATATCAAGACATGATATGGCTATTTTAGAAAATTTCAATGTTTTTGCATATTTTTGACTATTTTATACCCTACATACCCTACTAGCAGTTTAAGAGAGTTCCATTTGTTCTCTATTCTTGTTAGCACTTGTTATGGTCATTATTTTACTCTAAATTGTATGG
>NW_007766879.1:0-403 GCF_000696425.1 Galeopterus variegatus | reverse complement strand
TCTTTACTTTTTATTTTCTACTTAGAGTTATATAGTATTGTTTCCTGTAGTATACAATATTATTCTGCTTCTGCAAAATTTGTTTTAAATCCAAAATTATTTATATAAACACAATACACAATGAATAAATTAGGTACAATGCAATATATAGAACACAAGAAAAGCAATGAGGGTTTATGCATCTATTATTTTTATCTATATATGACTATCATATGTGAGTGTATATATAAATGTATATAGAGTTCATGTATAATAATTTTGGTAATCAAGTAGTTATGAACTGATAGAGTTCTTAAAAGTGGGATTAATAGTATCCATCAAAGGATATACAAAAAGAAATCTAAATGGGCAACTACCTATTAAGTAGGCTCTGTACTTAATATAAATACTTAAGTAAACTAAG
>NW_007766878.1:11734-12269 GCF_000696425.1 Galeopterus variegatus | reverse complement strand
ACCCAGGCTCTGTGGGAGAATCTATAACCACTCCGTCCCCAGGAACAATTTGGCAATTCCTCTTTTGACTGAATGGAGGTCGCTTTTGGCAGTTTTGTAGAGTTTAGGTGAGGAGTCAGAGGGCCAGATTTAGGTAGTGAGGTGTTCTTGGGTCCTGGGCACTCATGCCAGGGAGGAGGTGAAAGCCAGTGAGTACTGGGCCAGGTATGAAGGTCTAGTGGCCAGTTTCTGTCTGGAAGTTCCTGGAAGGCTTCCTGGAGGAGGGGTAATGGACACAGTTAGGGAAAGAGGAGGTGTAGGAATGCATGAGAGAACCTGCCTCCCCTATCTTGAGAGAGACAGAGGAAGCAGAGCTGGGAAACCAGGTGTGGGCTACCCCTTGGGGTCTGTGGCCATGTGCTCCTTTGCTGATGGAAAGGCTGTTGCGAGCCATTTCCACTGTAACCCTTTCCCTGTGAAGTCTTTGTTTACCACGGGAAGTTATTAGCATTGTCATCATGTGGTGTGCTTTAGTATTAAATATCTTATGTGTTTC
>NW_007766878.1:6109-6553 GCF_000696425.1 Galeopterus variegatus | reverse complement strand
TACTCCTCCTGAAAAACTTACACTTTAAAAGAAAAGCATTTTTAACTATATTGATGAAAAATACCTCTTCAAGGGCAGTGTGTGCTTCTTCCACGTGAAGGGAGCAGAACACAGTTGAAGGCTTTCTTGATGGCCCAGGGTTATCATTTTGAATCTATGTCACAGCATCATGATTACCTTCCAAATGCTGGGTTTTTAACAACTCCCAGGATGGTCTCTAGCTGTTGGCAGTATTTGTCCCCATTTCATCATTTTCCTGCCTCCTCCCTTCCTGTCCTCTGACTGTAGCTGCCGCCCTCCCTCATGTAAATTCATGTTCCAAGTCTTCCCTTAGCTTGGGAACCACATGAGCGAGATCCTCACAACTGTGTGAAAGTACGATGACCCAGGCTCTGTGGGAGAATCTATAACCACTCCGTCCCCAGGAACAATTTGGCAATTCCT
>NW_007766878.1:0-590 GCF_000696425.1 Galeopterus variegatus | reverse complement strand
TTGGCATTGAAGTATTTTTGCACTTAAAGGAATTTTATGCAAAGAAAAGTTCCCTTGGAGCTGTACGTTGCATCTGGATCACTATCGCTTACCCCTGTCATTCATTCCTGGGAAGGAAGAGGATATATAGTGAGGAAGTGTTTGCATTTATGTGTAGCAGTGCCGGGCTGTTGTTTGTGTGGAACCTGGACTCTCAACTGTCCACACGGCCATAAAGTAATTAAAACCTTCCTGAACAACAGGTCCCTTATCAGGCTTATTGTCCAGATACACTGGCTTTTATTCAGCGTCTTACTAATCAACTGGGGACAAAAAGTCCCATTGAGCTCGGCCTGAGATGGGAAGCACACGATGGTACAGTGACTGCTGTTCAGACTCGAGAGATGTCGTGCTGTGTTTTTTGCTGTGTTTTTGAATGTAGTCCAGGTTTCTAGGAGGAAAACACCCATCAAATTATGTTGGCCCTAGGTTTGATCCCAGTCAACAAATGACATCACCAGACTCTTCCTTTCCTGCTGGACTTTATCTGGAGGGAATGCAAGAAGAATTGTGTAACACTGGAATAAACAGAACAGAGACCAGACTCCTGG
>NW_007766877.1:5932-6160 GCF_000696425.1 Galeopterus variegatus | reverse complement strand
AAAAATCTTCAAAGAGTATATATTCTGTATTTTTAATGAAGCACAGTAAAGTTCATTATGTGATCAGTGGGTACAAAGAAATAAGATTTTATGTGCAGAAACTACATTTCATTCCTAAAATGTTTCATTTCTCTTTAGTTTAAAGATTAAGTGCACAAAATAAATACATGTTTTAACCAAGGAAAAGATTGTGTAAATAATTGTAGTAGAAGTAAAGTATCCCTGGGC
>NW_007766877.1:0-286 GCF_000696425.1 Galeopterus variegatus | reverse complement strand
TACAAGCTGAAGTTCATGCTGACAGTTGTTTAAAACAAAATTAAAATTATATTTAAGAATGCGATTCTTGACAAAATGACCTACCACTGTCTTTTGTTTCCAGGTAACGGAGTAACCAGTGTTAACTGATCTCTACGAAAATTGTTACGCCACATATTCAGAATAATTGACTTAACTTTGATTCGAAAATCAATTTGAGACCTTGAAAAAAAAATTTTGACAGACAAAAATCTTCAAAGAGTATATATTCTGTATTTTTAATGAAGCACAGTAAAGTTCATTATGT
>NW_007766876.1:5843-6160 GCF_000696425.1 Galeopterus variegatus | reverse complement strand
CATTTTTGTTTCCCTAGATTTTAAGCTCAGTTAGTGAAGGGATGTGCACATTATTCCTCTGTCAATTCTCTGTGCCTGATACATGTTTCGAAATTACCAGGTGTTTGAAAATGCAATTTGAATCAATGAGGGAAAATATTTTTACATTTACTAAAGCAGAAAATGAACGTTTTTATGCCAAGTAAGTTTCTAAGCACCAGTCAAATAATGCAGCTCAATATTAATCAGTCATGAGTTCTCATTTGCTATTTAGGAAAATTTTGTTACAGAATGTCTCCGATTTCTCTTTTTTCCGTGTCATAGACCAAAAAGCTTGT
>NW_007766876.1:0-297 GCF_000696425.1 Galeopterus variegatus | reverse complement strand
TCAAATGGTTCACCGGGAGGATCTGGCCACTTCCTTCTCAGCTGCTGGGCCATCCTTCAGGTTGAAGCCACCCTATTGTCTCCACCCACACATCCTTTAAGCCCTAGTTCAAGTGCCACTTCTAGTTGAAAGCCACTCCATGATCATCCTAGTCGGAGACGATCCAGGCTTCCTTATTCTTTGTCACCATCCTATGGGAGTTATGGACTAAGCGACAAGAGTGACTCATTCTTTCGCATTTTTGTTTCCCTAGATTTTAAGCTCAGTTAGTGAAGGGATGTGCACATTATTCCTCTG
>NW_007766875.1:5929-6160 GCF_000696425.1 Galeopterus variegatus | reverse complement strand
AGCTTTGTCCGCGTAGTCCGTGGGTGCACTGAAGAGGAGTTCCTGGACCTTGTCATTTTCTTTCTCCAGCAGGATGGTATTCCTTAAAACGTGTGTGTCCTAGCACCATAGAATATTAGAATTGGAGGAGAGGGATTGTTTTATTTATTTATTTATTTATTTATATCGCATCATTACACAATGTAAACATTTTTTGTGGCCCTTTACCAATTTCTCCCTACCCCCCCCCCA
>NW_007766875.1:0-428 GCF_000696425.1 Galeopterus variegatus | reverse complement strand
TCTCCTCCTGGCTGGTGTCAGGCAGGCACGCTGTGGTCCAGCATCCAGGGGTCAATGCATGATGGGTGTGGGGTGAGAGTAGCAGGGTCCTGAAACGGGTGTCAGGTCTGTGTCCCAGCCTCTGGGGCTGGGGCGTGGGTGGGGAGAGCTGCTTTGCTGGAGGTTGTCCTGAACCGCTAGTGCTAGCCTCCCCGCTGCCCTGTACAACACCCCTCTTCGTGCATGCTCTTCACTGTGGGAGGAGGTTTTCTTCCAGATCTGCTGTCCTGGGCTCCTTCCTCTAACCTCAGGACGTAAGGGTGTTGTGCAGTGGGGCAGATGCTTGACAGGAGCCACTCCTACCTGATAACAGGTGGAGTTTCCAGAGAGCTTTGTCCGCGTAGTCCGTGGGTGCACTGAAGAGGAGTTCCTGGACCTTGTCATTTTCT
>NW_007766874.1:5499-6160 GCF_000696425.1 Galeopterus variegatus | reverse complement strand
GTTGAAAGAAGTCAGAAACATCAGAAGCTGAAAAGAAGCAAAGTGAAAGTAAACACAGAAACAAACACACAAGAGAGGCCTGAGATCTGCCTCCACCACACAACCCAAGGTGCACATGTGCCAGAGCAGGTACTGCTGACAGCCGCCGACACCGGATGCCCCCGAGCCCAGGTGAGTGCATGCAGCCTGGAGAGGCCCCCTCAGGGAGGCTCAAGAACTGCCACCATCTTGTGCCCTGAGGCACATGCTCACTGGAGCAGGAAGCTCTGACACGGGACCCCAGCCCAGGTAAGTGTGCACAGCAAAGAGAGGCCCTAAAACACCCAGGTCCTCAGGGTCTGGAGACACCTGTGTGGGAACATGTAGGAACCGCTGCTGGACTCCCAGCCCAGTCCAGTCTACACAGCCCAGAGAGGCACAAGCCTCTGGCCCGCAGCCCAGAGAGGCCCAAGCCTCCGGCCCATAGGCACTGAGGCAGCCATGCCAAATTGGCAGTCCCAGCAGGATCCTAGCCAGACACTAGGGTCGAATGAGTGGGCTGTGAAATCCCCTGCCAAAATGACTAAACACCAAAGGAAAAATACCACAAATATGAAAAATCAAGAAAGTACACAACAAAAGGGAAATAATAATGCTCAAGCTCTAGATACTATAGAAAAAG
>NW_007766874.1:0-329 GCF_000696425.1 Galeopterus variegatus | reverse complement strand
TAGATCGGCCTAATCTGACATTTTTCCCAAGTGTTTGAATAATTTCTTTCATTTTTCTTGAAAGAAATTAAGTAAAACCATCCAGCAACACTGCACACCAAGCTATGAGATGAAATGGTACTAATTTAGCCTGTGATGTTGGTCTTTCTGCTGAGCTGAGCTGCCCCACCACCTAACCATGCAAAGTGAAAGAATAATTCCATTACCTGCCTGAGAAGTCTGCATCTTATAAGTTCTCTCTCAATTTTCTTTTCCAATTTATTTTCTATTGAGGCATAATTGATTATACATATTTGGGGGGTATAAAGTTGACTATCAATAGTACTATG
>NW_007766873.1:5934-6160 GCF_000696425.1 Galeopterus variegatus | reverse complement strand
GGGAGTTAGGTCAGGCGAGGCCCCTCGATGCCACACCTGGAGTTTGGAATTTTTCCTATAACTAATGCGCAGTTATCTGAGAGTTTTAAAGAGGTGTGCATGTGGTCAAATTCATGTTTTAAGAATATCTGTGCCAACATAGAGTCCAGTCTGGATAATGGGGACATTTGGAAGTTCACTATTATTCTTCAGATTTTGTTTACATTTTCATGGAAGACAACTTTTA
>NW_007766873.1:0-1077 GCF_000696425.1 Galeopterus variegatus | reverse complement strand
CAGGGGCGCCGCCATCAGAGGCGGGCGGAGCCAGGGCTCGGAGCTTTGTGTCCTGGGGCACCTGGTCAGCATTGCGACCTTTGCTGGGGGTTAGGGTTAGGATCTGGATCCCCACGGCTGCCAACTCCCACCCCCACTCACCAAAGATCCACCACGTTGCCGTGGTAACCGAGGCTGAGCACCTCCTTCTTCTTTCTTGCTTCCCTGCAAGGGCACCAGAGCAGAGCGGGTGGCCCAGCCACACCTGTCCACGCCACCCTGGACAAGCCCGCCCCCACCAACACAGCACGGCGTGGGCCAAGGGCCACCGCAGCGCTGAGTGTGCGTGGGGGGCCATGTGGCACAGGCCTGGAGCTGTGTCCTCTCAGGACCCCATCTTTTGTGCAGGACACAAAATTGTAAAGAGAAAGCCCAGATGTGAGTGTCCCAGATGAGCACGCTGACACAGCCACAGCGACAGCTCTTCCCGAGATGCAGGGAGCTAGGCCACTGGGGTCAGAGCTCTGTGAGGGTCTCTGTGGAACTCACTCAAAGTGATTCTAGATTTGTGGGATTCACAAAAAAGTAGAAGGACGAGAAACATCAGAGCATTTGGGGGTGAGCAGAAGGTGTGAATGAGCAGGCCCTGCAGACAGCAAAGGTGCCCAGAGGAACAGGAGGGGCCGTGGAGCGCCGGAGGGGGCAGATCGGCCGCAAGCCGGGCTGGGCAGGGAGGAGCCAGCGGGAGCCCGACCCTTCTCTCTCCCAAGCGTGGGAAAGGACCCACGGTCCCAGAGCGCCGAGTCCCCGCTGAAGGACCCTCCAGGAGCCGTGAGCGCCTGGGAGGCCACTCCACTCCCACCTGTGTCCTCTCAGCCCCGGCTGCAGGAGTTTGACAGGTTACTTAGGGCAGTTCATCTAACTGATTCTGTTTTGTGTGTGTATGTGCGCGCGTGTGTCCCTGTGTATGTGTGTACATGTGTGTATCTCTGCGTGTGCACGCACACATGCTAAACAGGATGCTCACGGATGGGGACGGGAGTTAGGTCAGGCGAGGCCCCTCGATGCCACACCTGGAGTTTGGAATTTTTCCTATAA
>NW_007766872.1:5945-6160 GCF_000696425.1 Galeopterus variegatus | reverse complement strand
CCCAGCCTCCCTCCCCCTCCCCCTCTCCAGACTCCACTTTGTATCCGTAGGTATGTTCTCTTCCTTTGCAAGTCCAACACATCACTGTGGGCTTTCTTTCCTTCTTTCCTTCTCTCTTAGTTCCCACTTGTGAGTGAGTACACACAGTATTTACCCCTCTGTGCTTTGCTAATTTCACTCAACATAAGTTTCTCCAAGCTCATCCATGTTGCTAC
>NW_007766872.1:0-318 GCF_000696425.1 Galeopterus variegatus | reverse complement strand
GTCCTTGTGTGACACTAGGTGTGGTAGTGGCTATATTATACCACCCTGAGTCCTGTTCCAGAATGTGTGGTCATAGAATGGACCCTTAATACTGCACAAGTCTTGGCTCACCTCAACATGGCCTGCAGCGGCTATGGGCGCTTCCCCCTGGGTTCAAGGAGGAAGGGCTGCTGGTGCCATGTGGGTCTCCCCCACTGTTTTTATACTCTCTGCAAGCTAAGAATGATTTTAAAATTTTAAATGGTTGGGAAAAAAAGAGAATAATACTCTATGATGTGACAACAGTATGAAGTTTAAAATTCAACATCTATAAATAAA
>NW_007766871.1:5631-6160 GCF_000696425.1 Galeopterus variegatus | reverse complement strand
TTTTTTTATTCTTAAATGATCTAACAGATAATAGTATTTTCAAAATAATAATAGCCATAATGTGCACAGTGAATATAGCTTCTGGATAAGTGAAATGAATGTCAGCAATGTTATAAATGATGGAAAAGGAAGATGAGGACTCTCTGACATAAGGTACTTGCAAGAAGCAGTGAAGTGTTATTCGAAAATGGATTTCAATTAAATGTAAATATATACTGCAAGCTAAAAAGCAATAACACACACAATAGACGTAACTGTATGTCTTTACAAAGATCCAACTAATATGCTAGGAGAGTAGAGAAAATGTAATCATATAAAATGCACAGTTGAAACCAGAGATGACAGAAAAGGAATAAGGGACAAAAGATAGAGACAAAGAAAAAGAAATAAATATAAAATAGTTATAAATATCATAGATATTAATCCAACTACATCAATAATAACTTTAAATATGAACAGATAAAGTATACCAATCAAAGGACAAGATTGTCACGTGTATTAAAAAATAAGATCCAGCTATATGTTGTCT
>NW_007766871.1:0-480 GCF_000696425.1 Galeopterus variegatus | reverse complement strand
CGATCCCGTTGCCGGTCCCGGTCTGGTACGGGCACGACACTGAGGGTTGTGATCCGTTGCCCGACACGAAAAAAGACAAAAAGAAAAAAAAAATTGAGGAAATGTGTTGCCAGTAGACCTGCCTTGCAATAAATGTTAAAAGAAATTCTTCAGGGGCTGGCCCGGTGGCGCACTGCTATAGTGCGCCGCTTGGGAATGCGGCGGTGCTCCCGCCGAGGGTTGCGATCCTGTTGCCGGTCCCGGTCCAGTACGGGTGTGACACTGAGGGTTGCGATCTATTGCCGGACACGAAAAAAGACAAAAAAAAAGAAAAAGAAATTCTTCAGTGAGAAGAAAAATATAGTTCAGAAACATGCATCTACATGATGAAAGGAAGAGTATTAGAGAAGGAATAAATGAAGGTAAAATCAAATCTTTTATTTTTTTATTCTTAAATGATCTAACAGATAATAGTATTTTCAAAATAATAATAGCCATAAT
>NW_007766870.1:5958-6160 GCF_000696425.1 Galeopterus variegatus | reverse complement strand
CCTAGTCAGTAGAAGGTAGGAATAACAAATAAGTAGAAGGAGAAATCCCCTACACCCCCCAACCCCCAAATTCTTGAGCACTTACTAGACATAGCTAATTGACAATAACTTTAGCACACAGACTAGGCATTACTTATCAACGAGATAAAAACTATTCAACTTCCCTAGTATTTGCATGATTTATTTGGTACAAGGTACTACT
>NW_007766870.1:0-505 GCF_000696425.1 Galeopterus variegatus | reverse complement strand
CACACACACACACACACATGCACGAGTACCTTCACCTTTTTATACAATAACACACATGTGTATGTATTCTAGTGGATTTGATTTTTCATTCTTTGCTTAAGCCAACTTTGAACAAACTTCTTATTGCCAAGCTTGAGGTCTATTCACAAATGTGCTGCTAATAAACCAGCATAGAAGTGGGAATTCAGGAGAGAAAAAAATTCAGTGATTTCAACAGTTATGTTAGGCTATCTGCTAGTAGCTATGTTGTTTCAGTGACAAGATATGGTGAAATTAACATTCTTGAAGCCAAAAAGAACTGATAGACTACAAATACCTAGACAAAAATGAAGATTTCACTTGAACCCAGAGGGAAGGTAAGGGGTTGTAGAAAGAAATTAGATGTGAGGGCATCTTATCTTGGCTATTGGGATTACTACTGCTAAAGAACTTTGAAAATATTTGCCTAGTCAGTAGAAGGTAGGAATAACAAATAAGTAGAAGGAGAAATCCCCTACACCCCCCA
>NW_007766869.1:5956-6160 GCF_000696425.1 Galeopterus variegatus | reverse complement strand
GGTCACAGTCTCCTGCCATAAAGCTCACAGGACAGTTCACACTACATACAGAGGAGCAATATCACAGGTACATGCACTAGCACCATGCCACAGAAGTCAGAGAGAAGGACAAGAAGCCACCACACAAGCATCTTATAGTCCCGTCTGGTATGCCATTTGCAGAGGCTACCTCTGGTAAGGGAAGACTGATGAGGTCCTGTACTC
>NW_007766869.1:3249-3835 GCF_000696425.1 Galeopterus variegatus | reverse complement strand
GCACTCCCAAGCGGCGCACTGTAGCAGTGCGCCACCGGGCCGGCCCTTAATTTCTAAGCAGGAAAACATGATGGGTATTTAGGAGGTCAGAGGAAACTGCCTACCCTAGTGAGAGTCAATGAAGAATCCCGTTCATACGCCTTGCCTAGAACAGGTTTTCGGTAGGTCTCATCAACATCAGTAAGTGCCTAGAGGAACAGCCCAAAGGGGAAAAAAGAAAATGAGGCAGAATTAAAAATATTACCCTTATAGCTTTCAAGGGAAAAAAAGGCAGAATAATATCTAATCGTAGCAGAACTAAACTTAACAGGCAACTCAGCTCTTGGGCAGAAGAAAATGGTAATACCTGGTACTTTCTGCAGAGAGTTTCCAAGGTGCTACCACCACATATGATAGGTTTCTTCTATAAATGGTGAGGGCCTTTACAACTACGTTGTAGAGGCTCTTAAATTTCAGTGTGCATAAATATCTAGGAAGCTTATTAAAATACAAATCCAAGGCTACTCTCCTAGAGATTCTGATTCGGTAGGTCTGGGATAAAACCCAGGAAACTTCTGTTTTAACCAGAAACCCCAGTGATTCTGAT
>NW_007766869.1:0-813 GCF_000696425.1 Galeopterus variegatus | reverse complement strand
CCTTGCTCATAAGACATAGAGTTCTTACAAAGCAATGAAATAGAGTTAGGAAAAATTACTCATGGCACTTAAACATGTTTAGAGACTGTAAAATGCCTTTCTAAAATTCTTTGTCTCAATGCCCCTATGAGGTAGGTGTCTAATGGGAAAAAACTGAGGCACAGAGGGGAAGTCCTCTCACTTTTCACTGTATGATAAACCAGTAGTCCAGCTAGCAGAAGGACTAGGTGTCCCAGCTCCCTCAACTTTAGTCACCCTGCTTCACAGAAAGCTTATCTAAGTTACACAACAAATAGAGCAGGAAAAATTTTTCTTTTCATACATTTTAACTAGCTAGTTATTTCTTATTTTCACTTTGAATACAAGTTATCCAAGATAAAACCAAACATAAACTAACAAAACAAAAGAGGCAATATTGCCTAACAGTCTGTGTCAAGATGCAGCCTATTCTGCACTGATGATAGAGAAAAGCATATAATATGATTCAAGTAGAAGCATTTGTGGGTGCTATGGCGTGCCTGTTACTTAAGTCAGGCTGTGAGTAAAGTGTCCCTTCAGACACTACCCACTGTACTTTTTGAGAACCTTTTTGGCCTGACACAAGGGAACAAAACTAACACCTGTGTTTCATGACAAAACCATTCTGAAAGATACTCTCCACAAGGCCAGCCCTGCCTGGAAAGGGGACTCTCAGCTGTGTGATGTGTGTGTATTACTGAGTTCCCCCAGAACTCTTTGAAGCCAGACATGAAGGTCACAGTCTCCTGCCATAAAGCTCACAGGACAGTTCACACTACATACAGAGGAGCAATA
>NW_007766868.1:5777-6160 GCF_000696425.1 Galeopterus variegatus | reverse complement strand
CAAGCTCTAGATCCTGTAGAAGAAGAAGCCTTTGAAATGTCTAACAAGGAATTTTGAGTGAGAATTCTAAGGAAATTAATGAGATACAAGAAAACTCAACTAGACAATACAGTGAAACAAGGAAAAGTGTATAGAACCTGAAAGATGAAATGTACAAGGAAATCAATGCCCTGAAAAAGAATATGTCAGAGCTTACCAAGCTGAAGGATTCATTCAATGAAATAAAAAACACAACTGAGTTTAACCAGCAGGCTTGCAGAAGCAGAAGGGAAAATTTCTGACCTTGAAGATGGGCCATTTGAAAGAACACAGGAATACAAAAAAAAAAAAGGAAAAAAAAGGCAAAATAATTAAAAACATTGAAGAAAATCTAAGAGAGATAT
>NW_007766868.1:0-214 GCF_000696425.1 Galeopterus variegatus | reverse complement strand
ATATGAAAAATCAAGAAAGTACACAACCAAAGGGTAATAATTCTCAAGCTCTAGATCCTGTGGAAGAAGAAGCCCTTGAAATGTCTAACAAGGAATTTTGAGTGATAATTCTAAGGAAATTAATGAGATACAAGAAAACTCAACTAGACAACACAGTGAAACAAGGAAAAGTGTATAGGACCTGAAAGATGAAATGTACAAAGAAATCAATGCC
>NW_007766867.1:5669-6160 GCF_000696425.1 Galeopterus variegatus | reverse complement strand
ACCGCAGCTGGAGTCCTGCTGATGCCAGGAGTGGCCTGTGTGGTGAGGCGTGACAGGATAGAGGAGCTTTGCTTTACATGTCAGGTCTCCCTCTGAACCTATAATGACAGCTCCCAAAAAAGAGAAAGAGAGAAAAATAAAAAGAAAGCATAAGAGGAAGAGACCCGAGAGAAAGAGAAATGAGGCAGACACCTGTGCAGACGCTCCTGTCTCACGGAGGCCGAAGCTCACGGTGCCATCCGCAGACTTCCTGCCGCGAGTGTGCGGGGACGAGGCTGCGCCCTCAGAAAAGCTCACACAGACCCCCACTGGAAGTGTGTCCAGTACAGAGAGAGGTGAGGATCCTCGGGCCTCCACGTGGCTGGTGCCCAGGTGAGCGGGAGGCAGAGCTTCACAGCACGGGATCTTCCTGGTTCAGCCACCTCTGCTACCGTGGCCTGGCCTCCCCAGCAACAGAGGCGGCAGCTGCTGGGGCTCTGAGCTGCGTCCAC
>NW_007766867.1:2096-3617 GCF_000696425.1 Galeopterus variegatus | reverse complement strand
TTTGATATTTGGAAAAAGTATCAATATTTGGAGCCAGTTACATTAAGTTTGTTTATGAACCGCCTGTATATAACTGAGCTCAGCCTTGAGATAGCGAGGAGAAAAGCTTGGCATGTGCCTATGGGTCATCGTGTGCCCAACCTATTACTCTGTAAGTAAATTATCCTGTAATAAAGCTCTTTGCTTTATTGATAAAGCTCTTGACTTTATTGCTTGGAATGGCCCATTCTGTTGTTCAGCCCTGACATACCTTTCCAGCTAGGTGGACAATCTGCCAATGGTCCACCTTCAGACACTCCACTGTTTACTACCCGCGTGACCCTGGGCAAGTCACTTACCTCTTTGTGCCTCAATTTTCTCATCTGTAGAGGGAGGAAAAATAATAGCCTTTTTCTTGTAGGGCTCTTGGGAGTAATAAATCAGATGATGACAGTGAAGTGCTGAACACAGTGCCCAGCCCGTGTTACACTCAGCNAATAAATCAGATGATGACAGTGAAGTGCTGAACACAGTGCCCAGCCCGTGTTACACTCAGCCTCTGTAACGTTATTACGCCATGTGTCATACTGTCATATCGAGAGCAGTTTGGGTGTCTTCCTTGAGACTGTCTCAAGGGTAGAGACTGTCATTTATCTTTTTGTTCTTCAGTAATTGGCACAGTGACCATGCTCCACAAATGTTTATTGAATGAACAAATGATTGGATAAATAACTCCTCTAGTATTAGTTTACCTGAAAACCCAATACTTTAGCTGTTGAAATGCTGCACTGAGATGTCCCTTGGACATAACATCCCAATGGTACTCTGATAACATGCCCAAACAAAGGTGTTTAGTCCTTTCCGCCCAGATCCTCCCCAAGGGACAACAGCTCTTCCGACACTAATGAAAGAGTCACTATATAGCCTCAGCCCAGCACAAAGACTGGCCAGGATGACTCATTCAAGCAGGCCCTTGGCAGGGGACACCTTGGGATCACTCTCATCAATTGCTGTTTATTAAATGCATGCCCCTGAGGGATGCCCAGATAAGTGATGATGTGTGGCTGGAACTTAAGGGCCTTAGCAGACTCAGCATTTTATCCTGAATCCCACAAATAACCTCCCTCTAAACAGGAGCCTGGCAGGAAAGCTTTGTTCAAGGCCTGGCTGGAAGAGAGGAGGGCCTGGAATTTTACCTGTGATCAGGGTTGGGGTGGGGTGGCTGGGCAGTCACGATATTGGTCCAGAGACCCAAGGGACAGGTGGGAGCCAGACCTGCACATCTCACTAGCAGTGAGCCCAGGGGCAAGTCGGGGTAGCACAGATGTGGAATCTTTCATTTATTTCTACCATAATCTCATCTTTCACCTCAGGGCAAGGGAGAGAACTTTGTATGTGGGTGAAGGGGAATATCTACAAAAGTTTCTGTCCCCTAGCAGCTTATATTCCAGTGCGGAAGATATATAAGTGGTGACTTCCCTCCTCAGAGCAGATGGGACAAGCAGCAGCTACAGAAGATTTGTCAGTGCTCATGGAGTGCTC
>NW_007766867.1:0-1617 GCF_000696425.1 Galeopterus variegatus | reverse complement strand
CCCAAGGGACAGGTGGGAGCCAGACCTGCACATCTCACTAGCAGTGAGCCCAGGGGCAAGTGGGGTAGCACAGATGTGGAATCTTTCATTTATTTCTACCATAATCTCATCTTTCACCTCAGGGCAAGGGAGAGAACTTTGTATGTGGGTCGGGGGGAATGTCTACGAAAGTTTCTGTCCCCTGGCAGCTTATATTCCAGTGCGGAAGATATATAAGTGGTGACTTCCCTCAGAGCAGATGGGACAAGCAGCAGCTACAGAAGATTTGTCAGTGCTCATGGAGTGCTCCCTGGGAATCCCAGAAATATGCTGGGGCGAGGGAAGAGCTTGGAGAGGAAGGCCTGAGGTCCGGCATCGGTGCAGGTGCAAGCTAGCCAGTGAGTGAAATATGATATGGACATCCGGGCCAGCTCACCTGTCCACTCCAGGTGAGGGCTAAGGACAGGTATGTACCTATGTTGGCATTCCCAAGCCTAGCAAATAGTTGGCACACAAGAAGCACTTGTTGATTGAGTTTATGCTGCTTGGGTCTTGGAAAAGAATTGTCTAAAGAGTAAAAAGGAGCAATTACAACTAAAAACTGTGTTTGCTTTTCAAGTTGTTCAAGCTCATTATTTTAACCTCTTTAAAGGAAAAGGAGCCTGTCTCCGATGCTAGTTGGGGAGCAGAGGCTTGGGTCATCTGCGTTCCTCTCTGTGCCCAGGTCTCAGGGAGGAAAGAGAGAAAGGAAGAAAGAAAAGAGGGGATGGGCAGAGGAGCTACTTCCAAAGCAACTTGGAGCCACTGAAAAGAACAGAATTAAGGGCAGCAATGGGGGGGTTAGAATCCCACCTTCCCCCACTTCTTCACGCTCTCAACACCGAACAAAATGGTTCTTTACAAGAACTGCTCTTCACCCAGGTATCGTTCAGAAATGTGACGGGGTGTTTTTGGTTGTCACAATACCCAGGGGACTGCTATAGCCTCCTATTGCCACTGTGACAAATTGCTACAAACCCAGTGGCTTAAAACAACACAGTCTTTTTCTCTTAAATTCTGAAGGTCAGAGTCTGCAGTGAGTCTTTCAGAGCTAAAGCCAAGGTGTGAGCAGAGCTGCCTTCCTTCTGCAGCCTCAGGGCAGAGCTTGTTTCCTGGCCTTTTCCAGCTTCTGGAGGCTGCTGCATTCCTTGGCTCGTGGTCCCCTCTTGCATCTACAAGCCAGCAGCCACATCACCCCGACCCTACTTCTGTTCTCACACCCCCTTCTCTGACTGACCCTCCTACCTGCCTCTTTCACTTATAAGGACCCTTGTGATTACATCAGGCCTGCCTGCATAATCCAAAATAGTCTATCATAGGGCCAACTGATCGGCAACCTTAACACACTTAATACCTTAATGCGCCTTGTCATGGAACATAACATATTCACGGGCTCTGAGAATCAGGTCATCTTTGGGGAGGGGTCATTATTCTGCCCACCTTGGGATCATTATGGGCACATGGTATGGGGACTAAGGACAATAAACATCCTAGACAATAAAGCGCCTCCCCCAGATGACAATAGTGCCCTCTTGAGAACCGCAGCTGGAGTCCTGCTGATGCCAGGAGTGGCCTGTGTGGTGAGGCGTGACAGGATAG
>NW_007766866.1:5841-6160 GCF_000696425.1 Galeopterus variegatus | reverse complement strand
TAAAGTTAAAGTGGCTTGCAGAAGCTGAACCTCCAGGGACTGTTTTTGGCAGTGATATACATCACACTTTTCAAGCCTGCTTGAGTGCCGTTTGCAGAGTGATATCGCTTCTAATTTCAGAAAACAATCTTCTCTTAGCTCAACTTCTCTTCTAACTGTCACATCTTCAGTTCAGTGAGTTATGCTGGATTCTAAGCGGGGAAGCTTCTTTGACGCTTTTTGGCAGAGATTTTTTAACTGAAGTCTCACAAGCCGTTTCCCCATACGCTTCAATTCGCTTTCCCATACAACTTGCAAATCTGAATTTCTACATGCTAGA
>NW_007766866.1:0-660 GCF_000696425.1 Galeopterus variegatus | reverse complement strand
AAGCCTGCTTGAAGGCCGTTTGCAGTGTGATTTCGCTTCTAATTTTAGAAAACAAACTTCTTTGAGCTCAACTTCTCTTCTAACTGCCACCACTTCGTTTCAGTGAGTTATGCTGGATTCTAAGCTGGGAAGCTCCTCTGACGCTTTTTGACAGAGATTTTGAAACAGAAGTCTCACAAGCCGCTTCCCCCATAGGCTTCAAAGGGCTTTCACATAGAACTTGCAAACCTGAATTCATTTGCTAGATGTGAGAGGCACTTTCTGCTCTCTCATCTCATAAAGTTAAAGTGGCTTCCAGAAGCTGAACTTCCAGGGAGTGTTTTCGGCAGAAATATACACCACCATTTTCAAGCCTGCTTTAAGGACGTTTGCAGTTTGATTTCGCTTCTAATTTTAGAAAACAAACTTCTCTTAGCTCAACTTCTCTTCTAACTGCCACATCTTCGTTTCAGTGAGTTTTGGTGGATTCTAAGCGGGGAAGCTTCTCTGACGCTTTTTGACAGAGATTTTGAAACAGAAGTCTCACAAGCCGTTTCCCCCATAGGCTTCATTTGGCCTTCACATAGAACATGCAAACCTGAATTCCTACATGGTAGATATCAGAAGCACATTCTGCTCTCTCATTTCTTAAAGTTAAAGTGGCTTGCAGAAGCTGAACCT
>NW_007766865.1:5719-6160 GCF_000696425.1 Galeopterus variegatus | reverse complement strand
ATAACTAATGGAATTGTGCACCTTTAAAAATATTTATCTATCATTTGTGCTGTCTTGTGAAGTAACTATTTGGCAGTTTGCCCATTTTTCACTGGGGTTATTTTTTCAATTGATTTGAGTTTTACATTTTTGTTGTTGTTGGATATATGTATTGTGAATATCTCTTCCTAATTTGTACTGTCTTTCCCTTCATAGGGTATCAAATATTTGAACAAAAATTATTCTATTAAAATAAGCTGATTACCAATATTTTTCTTTATATTTACTGTTTTTTACTGTCTTATTTCCATTATACATTCCATTCTCAAGGTCAGAATGATATTAATCTATATTTTATTCTAAGAATTTAAAATTTGACTTAGATATGTAAGTGTTTAGTCCATCTGGAATTGATTGGTATTACAAATGGTGATGATCCATTTTATTTCATTTTATTTTCCC
>NW_007766865.1:0-491 GCF_000696425.1 Galeopterus variegatus | reverse complement strand
TCATTTATTTTTCCATTCTCCTATCAATATGCATATTGGTTGTCTGAAACGTTCTTGTTATTCTTGTTACTATTCAAATTCCTTTATATTATGGTCATGGTACTCTCATTTATCTACTTCGGGTATACTGCTAGATAAGTTATCAAATTTACAAAGTTGTACCAAATTATTTTATGTAGTAGTTGTACAAATTTACACTACACCACTAGCAATATATAAGTGATCTCATTGACACCCAGTATTTCAAGGTGAATGATTATAAAATGTATGTCATTGAAGACATGGTTCACGTTTTCCAATAACTAATGGAATTGTGCACCTTTAAAAATATTTATCTATCATTTGTGCTGTCTTGTGAACTAACTATTTGGCAGTTTGCCCATTTTTCACTGGGGTTATTTTTTCAATTGATTTGAGTTTTACATTTTTGTTGTTGTTGTTGGATATATGTATTGTGAATATCTCTTCCTAATTTGTACTGTCTTTCCCTT
>NW_007766864.1:5855-6160 GCF_000696425.1 Galeopterus variegatus | reverse complement strand
GGACTTAAAGAGATAGAGAAACATTAAAAGGGGGAAGAGATTTTATTAAAGACATCTGCTTAAAGGAGAAGGAGGCAATAGACCCACTGCTTTCCCAAATCAACCAAGTACAAAGTTAAAATAAGCTATTTTTCAGACCAACAAGATCTCAAAAAATCTATCTCCCATGCACTCTTTTTAACAAAACTACTGAAGGGTGTGCTCCTCCAGAACAAGGAAGTAAACCAAGAAAAAGGAAAACAAGAGATCCAATGCAAGAAATGTGTAAAGGAAATCCCCAAATTAACACGATAGGGAGATTCCAA
>NW_007766864.1:0-4007 GCF_000696425.1 Galeopterus variegatus | reverse complement strand
TTTTTTTTTTTTTTTTTTTTTTTTTTTTAAAGAGCCATTTCTGGCTCTCCTCTGCCCAGATCCTAAGTTTTATGAGAAACACCAAAATGTGTGCTGGGGGAAGATGCTGTTTATAATCTAGAGAAAAATTATGACTGAGGAAGAAGTGGTCAGGGCAGCCAATGTACAGAATGGAGACTGTGGTGTCAAGGAATAACAAAGACCACCAGAGCTAGACAGTCTCAAAGCTGTGTCTATTAACTTACCAAATACCAGTGAAGAAATTCCATGAGGGGTTCTCTGAGGAGGAAAGTCTGCTCTTTTAAAGAGAAGACAGCAGGAGGGAGGTGGCTTGTGTTAATCATGCTAATTAAACACTGAAAGCCAGACTGGGCTTAGGACAGAAGGAATCCATAGGTCTGTGCAAAGTTGGTGAAAACAAGACCTGCTATTCTTTGGTCAGAATATGTCTTCAGTCAGGCCCAGGAAAGTTGATGGTGCCATCTCAGCCTCTGGTGTTTCGAGCTGGTCATGTTCAAACACAACTGTTGGTTTTGATTTTTTTTAGGCAAGTGCTGCTGTAAATGGAAAAAAGTTCCTTTATAATAGGAATGTTAGTAGCAGGCCAGATTTTCTACAGAAAGTCATTGAAAATGAGGCAGAGAAAGAGGAAACTCAGCCCAAATCCTTTTAAAAACAGGCACTAACACAAAGAGACTCCAGGGTGATCCCTGCCCTCGACACGTGGGATCTCGGCAGAGAAGGGCCAAGTGTGTGGCCCTGTTTCCCACGGGTCACTTAGGGCCCCGCCACCTGCCAGTGCTCCTTAAACACCATCACCACCACACCCTTAGACGTGAAGTCATAAGGATTCTCACACCTCACAGTCTGGCAGCACTAGAGACAGTGGTAGGTCGATGATGTGGCTTCTCCTTTGTTCTGGGGGGAACGGGCAGTCTGCCGACAACTGAATTCCTGCAACATTTTGAACACTTAAAGAGCTAGGGCCCAAACAAGGGTTGACACACAATGGGACACTGGCTACATTTTTATTGCATATTGTTTTAAACTAAAAGAATGTGTAAAGCAATATCCTTTGTATATTTTATGTGAAAAATCTAGAAACATATTCCCTTTAATACTCTTAATAAGCATACATTTTTTTTAACCTAGTTTTCCTACTAAAGTGATGTTTATTTTTTATTTCCTTTTGGAGGGCAAGATTGCCATGGGTTCATTCTTTTGGGTATCAAATATCTAAATAGCTAACAATTATTGAGTGCTTACCATGTGTCAGACATCATGCTAAGCAATTTACATGCAATAATCCTCACAAAATCCCATAAGATTTGGACATATTACCATCACATTTTGCAGATAAGTATTGCAAAGTATTTTGCTATTAAGATTGTTGATGCAGTAAGTTTATGTTTATATTACTGAAAATGCAGAAATACTACGAAATACCATGTTTTAGCTCTCTGTCTGATTAACAAATATCCAGAAGTTCAATAACATTTCATGTTGGCTAGATGTGAGGATATAGGCCATTTTGTATATTTTGGTTAAGAGTGTAAATTGAAAAAATTTAAAAAGATTATAAATTGGTAAGTTCCCATGGTGGGCAATTTGACAATATGATTATCCTCATTTCCCAAGCAATTATACTTTGGGAAATTTGTCATCCTTGCACAGATGCAAATGATGTGTTCAGTAGTATTGGCTGCAGCATCACTTGTAATTGCGAAACACCAGGGAAGGGAATCAGATGTTTATAAGTAGTGAACTGGTTAAATAAATCATTGTGCAGCTACAAAATGAATACTATACCTTAGAAAAAAGAAGCCAGAGGAAACCACATACTAATATAAAAATATCTCTAAAATATAAAATGTGAATAAAGCTAGGTATAAAATGCTGTGTATAGCATGTTACTGTTTGGGTATAAAGGAAGAAAAAGTGATATATAAATTGAACTCGTTGTTCTGTTTGCTTCTCTGGATTCCTTCCTCACCATTCTCTATCTGTACACTCTGAGCAGATGAATTCTGTGTAACGCACATGATAGTTAATGTGTCAATTGGCTAAGTCAACTGGCTATGTCAAACAACCGCCTAGATGTTACTGTGAAGGTATTTTCTCTCTGGATTCCTTCCTCACCATTCTCTATCTGTACACTCTGAGCAGATGAATTCTGTGTAATGCACATGATAGTTAATGTGTCAATTGGCTAAGTCAACTGGCTACGTCAAACAACCGCCTAGATGTTACTGTGAAGGTATTTTTTAAATGTGGCTAACATTTAAATAAGTTGACTTTGAGTAAAAAAGATTACCTTCCATAATGTGGGTGGGCCTCATCCAATCAGTTTTGAAGGCCTTAAAATCCTGAAAAGGTAAGATTTCTGCCTCCAGACTACAACACAAAAATTCTGCCTGAGTTTCTAGCCTTTGGACTTAAAGACTCCAACAGCAACTCTTACCTGAATCTCAATCTGCTGGCTTGCCCTTCAGATTTTGCAGTTGCCAACATGCATATTATGTGAGCCAATTCCTTAAATCTCTCTCTTTATGTGCACGCGTGTGTGCACACATGAATATATCCACATATCTTATTGGTTCTATTTGTCTGGAGAGCTCTGACTGATTACTTAAGGGGTATTGCTTTCTTTGTCCTCTGGTTTCCAGATGGGTTCAGCCAATGGGTGACCCACATTCAAGATTGGACTGGGGGTATTTAATCCCTTGACTCTGCCTCCTGGCCCAGGGTTGGGGTGGCTCTGACCCTCTATCAAGGGCTAATGCTCATGCTGGGCAGCCCTCACCAACTGCACTCTCAGGTTCTAGTACTTTCTCTCCTTCACCTTACCTCTTTAGGCCCAGGAAAGCCTTCCTGCTGCTGTTAGCCCCTGGAGCCTTAATTACTCCATGCCATATTCTTTTGCTTTGTCCACACCTTTTGGAATAATTTATTCATTAAACTCCCTTCAGATTACCAATGTGTTTCCTAATAATTCTGTATGTGTATTAAACATCTCTAGAAGGAAACACGGAAAACAAGTAATGGTTTCCTAAGAGCTAGGAAACTGGGTAAAAAAAAAACATTTCATCGTATACTTTTAGAATGCTTTGATTTTTTTAATAATATGGCTGGATTAGCTGTCTGTATAATATATATACATATAGGCAGAAATGTATCAACCCATTTATGTCTATGTACATAAATAAATAAAATGCAGCAACATCTGGTACACCTATTTTTCTATGTAATTATTCTAATATGAAAACTTTTACTTTGGCATTTCTTTAGCTTTTTGTGCTTTTTATAGGATTACCAGGACCTCTGTATTTCAGGAGGGAATTTTAAATTCTTCACTAATATCCATATAATGAAGTGTAGTCTAATTTGAGAAATGAAAATATATGAAACTAGATATCTAAACTTATGAAGTAATAATGAACTTAGCTTTAAAAAATAATTAGTCCCTCACGGGAGCGCCTCCGCACTTCCCAAGCGGCGCACTAGCGCAGTGCGCCACCAGGCCGGCCCCTTTTTGTGCTTTTTATAGGATTACCAAGACCTCTGTATTTCAGGAGGGAATTTTAAATTCTTCACTAATATCCATATAATGAAGTATAGTCTAATTTGAGAAATGAAAATATATGAAACTAGATATCTAAACTTATGAAGTAATAATGAACTTAGCTTTAAAAAATAATTAGTCCCTCATATTACCTAAATTGATATTTGGCTACAGCATGTGAATATGTTTCTAAGCCTGAGGACATGTTTCACTTGTGAATTGAAGTCTCTATTCAGGGCTTTTTCTACTAAGGCTTTAAAAAATAATTAGTCCCTCATATTACCTAAATTGATATTTGGCTACAGCATGTGAATACATTTCTAAGCCTGAGGACATGTTTCACTTGTGAATTGAAGTCTCTATTCAGGGCTTTTTCTACTAAGAGGACTTAAAGAGATAGAGAAACATTAAAAGGGGGAAGAGATTTTATTAAAGACATCTGCTT
>NW_007766863.1:5768-6160 GCF_000696425.1 Galeopterus variegatus | reverse complement strand
AATCTAGTTGAATAGCAAGGCCCGTATATGGTCACAGAAGGGAAGTGCTAATGCCCTAATGAGGACTAACTAAGCATTCTGACTGAAGCCCCCATGGCAGGACAGACAGAAGTGCCTTCTCTGGAATTGTCATGTGTTTTTCCAGGACATGAATTTTGTCATCAAGATGCATAATATTCTAGTAATCATATGCACTATTTTGTGATTCAAACTGTTTCACTCTCCGCAAGCCCCAAGTCCCCTTCAGTAGATCATAAGCAATATGACAATAAGGGCTGAACGGCTTTCCTTCATCCACTCTCTGCCTCAGTATTGTGTGCTAACCTAGCAAAAGGTCAGGGAAAGCCTGTTAAATTGAATCACCAAATATACTTATACCTATATATATATAT
>NW_007766863.1:0-312 GCF_000696425.1 Galeopterus variegatus | reverse complement strand
AATGGAGCAGCATTATGTTCCAGAAATGCAAATACAATTTTCCTATTTGGAAACAGGTAGTGATGTCTATCCTGGTGTTGGAATGTCTGGCCCAGAGGGCAGGTGGGTGGGGGATGAGAGCTGGAACTAAGTCTGGTCCAAGAGAAGGAATAGCCCAGTGCAGGACTGAGATTCTGGCCAGTGGTGTCCTGGGTCCCTTTGTTTCCATGTCAAGGGACTGTGACTGGGTGACCCCCTAGTTGGTCACTGTCAATCTAGTTGAATAGCAAGGCCCGTATATGGTCACAGAAGGGAAGTGCTAATGCCCTAATG
>NW_007766862.1:5759-6160 GCF_000696425.1 Galeopterus variegatus | reverse complement strand
ATTTACTGATTCTCTGCTATTTATCTCAAACTTTCCTCTCTACACGGAAAAATTGTGTCTACTTCACAGATGATTTAAAACATTTCTGGTTTATTTTCACGGTTGTCATTTCTGTCTTTACCTTTTTATTTCTATGTAAAGTATGAACATTTATTTCAGGCTTTAGAGCCCAATCAATTTCAAAAAACAATCTGATTTCTCTCAAACTAGCCGAGGCCTCCATATTAGGATGATTTCATGGAGGCTGAAGGGGCACATTTCATCAGGCTTAGCACAAAGTCCCTGATGCCCACCGTATCCCAGCCTTAGGAAGAGAAAGAAACAAAATTCACCACCATAGGGCTGAACAAATTGTGCACACACTAATGTAAATGACCAGCTAAACCTTGGCAATTTTTTTT
>NW_007766862.1:0-378 GCF_000696425.1 Galeopterus variegatus | reverse complement strand
CAAGCACACGGCTTCCTGTTTGGAAGTCAGTTGCCTTTCTCCGAGGCCTTGGGTGTTAATCTTGGCTCTAGGCTGGGGTCCAGACGTTCTGGCCCAGTGCTCTCCCAGGGCCATGACTGGCTTTGAAAGAGCTTCTTGATCTCCATTAAGGGTGCAGTTCCAATGATGCATTCATTTCCCCCCTTCATTTCTTTTTCCTACACCCTAGCAACTATTAATGAACTCACAATCAATCTGTCTGGTTGCTGGATGAGGTTAGAGGATTTTCACTAGTCTTGTGACTGCTCATAGGAAACCAGATGCAGCCATCAGTTTACTGCAGACTCTTTCTCCCCCTCAGCATCTCTGCTATTGATTAAGTAATGCCACCCTGGGGCT
>NW_007766861.1:5799-6160 GCF_000696425.1 Galeopterus variegatus | reverse complement strand
AAAAAAAAAGCAAAATTTCCACAACTGAATAATTTCTCTATCACAGAGGCATTTCTTTCCCAGAGACTTTCTATTTCTGTTTGACAATTCTAAACATTAACAATGTTCAGAGTTATGTTATCCTGCATAGTTATACAGAAAGAGTTTGGGTTTTGTAAAAGATGAAAACTAAAGTACAAAGAACATTAAACAGTGAGGAAATGAGAGCTTTTTAAATAGTAGAAGTGTTGGCTGAAACACTTTGGGTAGAAATGTTTGGGTAGAAAATAACATTTTTCCAAGATGCTGTGATATTTTGTGCTAATATTTCACACCTAAGGTGTTGTTTTCTTCATGCAGAGGCAGCAATCGGTTGGAAAAT
>NW_007766861.1:0-248 GCF_000696425.1 Galeopterus variegatus | reverse complement strand
AGTCAAGATCTAAGCTGACATTTCAAAAGCAAAATTTCCGGGCCGAGCCTGTGGCGCACTCTGGAGAGTGCGGCGCTGGGAGTGCAGCGGCACTCCTGCCGCCGGTTCGGATCCTATATAGGGATGACCAGTGTGCTCACAGCGCTCACTGGCTGGGTGCGGTGCAGCCAGTCTCAAAAAAGAGGACAAAAAAAAAGCAAAATTTCCACAACTGAATAATTTCTCTATCACAGAGGCATTTCTTTCCC
>NW_007766860.1:5631-6160 GCF_000696425.1 Galeopterus variegatus | reverse complement strand
TTTCAAGTATTGAAATAAAAGAACTGTCAGCCATGACTTCTATATCCAGCATACTACATGGGTTTGGGGGAGGGAAGAGGTTAGATACACAAAATAACTGAACAGAAGAGAGAAAGGATTTTGAATGTCTTCCATCACTGACAAATCTCAAAACATTTACTGCAATGTGTTTCTCTTCCCAGTGTATGAAATCACCTCCGTTGCTACTACTAGGGTACAGTTTCTAACCCAGGCTGAGTAAGACTGAATTAGGAACGAGTGTGTCTCTTTGGGGCACCACACAAGGCATGTTTGGGATGAAATTCTTGAACTGTTTTTGGCCACCAGGGATCACCCTAGCAAACCAAATCTCTGAAGAAGAGATTGAGTTGAGCTGGGTCAGATATTCATTAGGAAGTCATCAAATTTTTATTGAGATCAGACCTTCAGCATTCGATGGGAGTAAGTATTTGGTTATTAAAGTCACATATACAAAATTGCTTCTTCTGATCTCCCAATGCAAGAATATTAACAGTTGGGGCTTAAAGGG
>NW_007766860.1:0-380 GCF_000696425.1 Galeopterus variegatus | reverse complement strand
TACAATAACAAAAGAGCTGACATGTCCCACAAGGTGAAGAAAGAGAGTAGTAATGAAGAAATATTTGAAGAAATAATAACTGAAAACTTCCTAAATTTGGCAAAAGTCATAAGCCTGCATATCCAAGAAGCTGAGCTTACCCCAAATAGGATAAATACAAAGAAGTCCTCACCAAGACATATTGTAATTAAACTTCGGAAAACTAAAGACGAAGAAAAAAATCTTGAAAGCAGCCACAGAGAAACAGTGAGCACCAACTCAAATCACAGTGAGTTTCTAATTTAAAACCATGGAGGACAGAATGAAGTGACATGACAATTTTCAAGTATTGAAATAAAAGAACTGTCAGCCATGACTTCTATATCCAGCATACTACATGG
>NW_007766859.1:5713-6160 GCF_000696425.1 Galeopterus variegatus | reverse complement strand
TCTTTCAATGCAGTGGGAGCTCTCGACATTTTTTGAGTGCTTGATGAGATGGATTTGGGCCTGTATGTTTTGAATTTGAACTGGGTGGGGCTGAATTGCTCTGCATCATTGAGCAATGTGGGATTTGAAGTGCCATCTCTCCTCCAGTTTTCTCCCTCTTCTGTGACCATGGTTCTGTGGGTGAAAAGCAGTGGAAGTGAGGAAATTAGAACCAAAGAATGCATGCTCCTTGAGAAACGACAATAGTGACTTACTGGGTGCCTCCTCTGTTCAAACTACGATGGCAGAGTTCTCATATATATTTTAATTTTCACAAGGACTCTGTGGAGCTGTATATTATCTGTGCTTAGCAGATTGGGATATTGAGAGAGGATGAATATGCTTTTGGTTTTGCACAAAATTTGTTGGCGCTGGAATCGAATCTAATCTGACTACTGCAGCACCTCT
>NW_007766859.1:0-291 GCF_000696425.1 Galeopterus variegatus | reverse complement strand
GTAGCAGGTGCCTGATAATAAGTTGATTAATGTTGCTGAAATATCTACTTGAAACAACAGACACTCACCTTCACAAGCACACATGGTTATCCCCTTAATTAACATAAATAGGTGTAATACATCTCCCTTAAATATTTTGTATTGAAATGTAAATAGGGAAAAAAATTTCAGATTTCCTCCAGGAGAGAACACTATGAAATTGTTTTAATAAGTTGCTTATGAAGAACCTCAAAATGTAACAAGGACTACAATTCAAAAATGTTTGAATGATAACAAAACATCATTAATCTT
>NW_007766858.1:5515-6160 GCF_000696425.1 Galeopterus variegatus | reverse complement strand
GAAAATGAGATCTTCCCCAGATGGCCCCAAATGTGAAAAGTTAACATAGTCAGAGCCAGCTTCAGGGATGGAACCATCTGGGGAAAGGGCCCTGTGCTTGGTTTAATGATCCACTCTCACCCTCTTGAACGTCTCAATAGGTGCTGAACAGAGGGTTCCACAGTTTCACATGCACTGATCCCTACAACGTATATAGTCAGTCCTGACACAGAAACTATTCAATAAATGGTTATTGTTATTATTACTCAAAGCACAAATGCTTATCTTCTGAGTAGTTCAAGAGACAGATCATCTCAAAGCTTGATATTCTAAAATAAAAAAATAAAGCAAATGGGGAAGAGGGAAAAATAAATTAGCTGCATGAACTCCGAAGCCAGGCAAACTGGCACCATTGCCTTTAGCAAGATGTTATCTGACATCTTTTGGCTGAATGCGTCCTTTCATGGGGTGATTAAACAGCAAATATCTCTGAGTAGCATAATGTTTATTAGACGTTACTCTGTTAGGGCAGCTTGTGTTTTCCCTGTATTCTGTTTCCGTATTCAAGTGTGTACAATTTGTTGATTTAAATAAAATTTAAAATAAGCTGTGTTGCTTGAAGAGCTGCTGACAGGGCCTCGCAGAAAACTTTGAGAGATTTTTTTT
>NW_007766858.1:0-1473 GCF_000696425.1 Galeopterus variegatus | reverse complement strand
CACAAAATCCAGAAGCCATAAAAGAAAAGATTAATAAATTTTACTACATAAATATTGTTGTTAGTTGAATTATGTCCCTCAAAGAAGGTATGCTCAAGACCTAACCCCCAATACCTATGAATGTCACCTTATTTGGAAAGAAGATCTTGGCAGATATTATCAAGTTACTAAGAGGTCACACTAGATTAATTGGGACCTAATCCAGTGACAAGTGTCCTATTAAGAGGGAGGAAATTTGGACACATAGTCACTCACGGAAGAAGGCTATATGAAGACAGAGGCAGAGATTGGAGTGATGCTGCCACAAAACAGGGAACATCAAAGATTGCCAACAATCACCAGAAACTGAAAGGGGCATGAAAGGATTTTCCCTGGAGCATTCCAAGGGAACAGGGCCCTACCAACAACTTGATTTTGAACTTTTATCCTCCAAAACTGTGAGAAAAATTTCTCTTATTTTCAGCCATGCTGTTTGTAGTAATTTATTATGGCAGCCCTAAGAAACTAATACAAATATTGAAAAAGAATTTGCATGGGGAAAAATACACCAAAAACAAAACTTAAAAAGAAAATGGAAAAATGTTTGCAGCTCATATAAGAAAGAACTAGTTTACATGTAAAGAAATTCTGTAAATCGGTATTTTTTTAAAAAGCTAACCATTTCATAGAAAGTGTATGCATAAAGTTTTATGATGAAATTCTCATCGCTTTGCTGAGAGAATTAAAAGAAATAATTTACATGTAGCCCAAATAGGGTGATTGTTTAGTAGGTAGCCTGTGATCTTTTCTTTTACCAACTTTGAGGCCATACACAGCATTTTATCACGATCTTCCTCATTGCATTAGTGACTAATGTAGATTTTACTGAAGACTTTGAAGGAAGAGAGAGAAGAGGACTTACATCACACACCATGTGCAAGCATCATTAAAAAACCGCCTTTCAAACACATGTCTGTTCTTTCCAAAAAATACTACTCTCCTAGTTCTCTTTGTTTTTCCTCCTAGCCTGTAATTCCCAGTCCTGCATTCATGTATTCTTCTCTTTTCACTAGTGATTTAGCTGGCAGCTTGCACATACACCCAGCAAAACCAAAGCCAAGCAGTTAGCTGATTCCATCCTTGGAAAACATTTCATGGGCCAACTATTGTTAGTCCCAGGGAATCTCATCAAGCCCGGTCACTTTGTCTTTTCTTGGAGCAGGAAAAGAGGGAGGGACATTGCTGCTAAGAAAATGAGATATTACACAACAATCACAACAATTTCTTGAACTCATTAAGACAAGTGAACAGATATGATGTTGATGGTGGGGAGAGGAGGGGAAAGGAGGAATTGGTAAAGGGACAAGAAAATCAATTACATCGTATATTGATAAATTAAAATAAAAGAAAACAAAACAAAATAAAATAAAAAGGAAAATGAGATCTTCCCCAGATGGCCCCAAATGTGAAAAGTTAACATAGTCAGAGCCAGCT
>NW_007766857.1:5575-6160 GCF_000696425.1 Galeopterus variegatus | reverse complement strand
TTTCCCCTATGTTTTCTTTTAAGAGTTTTATAGTTTCAGGTCTTATATTTAAGTATTTAATCCATTTTGAATTGATTTTGGTATGTGGTGAGAGATTCGGGTCTAGTGTGATTCTTCTACATATGGATGTCCAGTTTTCCCAGCACCAGTTATTGAAGAGGTGGTCTTTTCCTCAGTGTATATTCTTGGTGCCATTGTCGAAGATCAGTTGGCTGTACGTTTGTGTGTTGATTTCTGGGTTCTCTGTTCTGTACCATTGGTCCGAGTGTCTGTTTTTATGCTAGTATCATGCTGTTTTGGTTACTTTAGTTTGCAGTGTAATTTGAAGTCAGGTAGTATAGCACCTCTGGCTTTATTTTTTTTGCTCAGGATTGCTTTGGCTATTCAGAGTCTTTTGTTGTTCCATATGAATGTCAGGATTTTTTTTTTCTATTTCTGTGAAGAATGTCATTGGTATTTTGATGGAGATTGCATTGAATCCGTATGGACATTTTCACAATATTAATTTTCTAATCCCTGATCAAGGAATGTCTTTCCATCTTTTTGTGTCCTCTTTAATTTCTTTCTGCAATCATTTGTGGTTCT
>NW_007766857.1:2597-3247 GCF_000696425.1 Galeopterus variegatus | reverse complement strand
TTAGGGTATAAATACATTCTCTCCTGTAATCTGCATGCTATATCTACATACTCTCATCCAATAATGTTTGGCAGGCATTTGATTTTTGCTGATGAGTGTCAGGGTGTATATCATACAGAAAATCTTTCAGCCGTGAATGATCTCCAGTGTTGTTTTTAGTTGGTGTGTTCTGCAGCATGTGTTGTTTATTCATCCACAGCTTCTCCTTCTACCATTGTGTCATTAAGAAGAGTTGTGATTCATAATGCTACTGAAGGCACACAAGTGACAATACAGGGTCCATGCCAGAAAAATCAATGGATGAGCCTCCAGTTAGATGGAGATGTAAGACTGGCATTTAGTAAGTGTGGCTGATGTGCTTGTAGGGAAATGCTTGAGGAAATGCAGTCAGAATTGGCAGGCACAGGGGGGCGGGTGGGAGTCTTTTGAGCTTATGATGGACAAATCTTGCCAGCTGGGACAAGTAACCCACAATTGTATGACAAATTTCTGGGAGGGGAAAAAAATAACAATTCTAGCCCAAGGATGTCACATCTTCAAGGACTGAAGAAAATGGAAGTCATTTCATGATTCACTAATTTATCTGCACGGGGATTTTCTGTTGCAACTCCAGATAGCAGATTCAGGTAAGCATCTGTATGTCTCACAAA
>NW_007766857.1:0-711 GCF_000696425.1 Galeopterus variegatus | reverse complement strand
GCCAGCCTGAGTGGAGTGAGATGATATCTCAATGTGGTTTTTTACATTTCCCTGATGCTTGGTGCTGAGCGGTTTTTTTATGTGTCTATTGGTCATGTGTATATCTTCCTTTGAGAAATGCCTACTAACTACTTTGCCCATTTTTTAATTGGGTTATTTGGTTTTTTTTACTGTTAAGTTGTTTGACTTCCTTGTATGTTCTGGATATTAATTCTTTTTTTTTTTTTTTTTGTCTTTTGTCTTTTTCCTTGTCCAGCAACGGATCGCAACCCTCAGTGTTGCCCCCGTACCGGACCGGGGACCGGCAACGGGATTGCAACCCTCGGTGTTGCTCCCGCGCCTCGCTCAGCCAGTGAGCGGGAACCGGTCTGCATGTGGGTTCCGAACCCTCGGGCGGGAGCTCCGCCGCGCTTCCCAAGCAGCGCACTATCCAGTGCGCCACTGGGCCGGCCCTGGATATTAATTCTTTGGATGCATACTTTGCAAATATTTTCTCTCATTCTGTAGATTGTTTTTTCACTCAGTTGTTTCTTTTGCTGTGCAGAAACTTTTTAGTTTGATATAATCTCATTTGTTTATTTCTTCTTTTGTTGCCTGTGCTTTTGGGGTCTTATTCATAAAGTCTGTGCCTAGTGCTACTTTCTGAAGTATTTCCCCTATGTTTTCTTTTAAGAGTTTTATAGTTTCAGGTCTTATATTTAAGTATTTAAT
>NW_007766856.1:5749-6160 GCF_000696425.1 Galeopterus variegatus | reverse complement strand
CATCGATTAGCTTGGTCTGATGAGTTAAACTTAGATCAATGAGCTCGGTCTGATGAGTTTATTCAGATCGATGATTTCGCTCTGGTGAATTTACCTAGATTGATGTACTTGGTCTGATGAGTTTACTGAGATCGACAAGCTTGGTCTGATGAGTTTACTTAGATCGTTGGGTTTGGTCTGATAAGTTTACCTAGGTCGATGAGCTCGGTCTGATGAGTTTACTTAGATCAATGAGCTCAGTAGGATGAGTTTACTTAGATCGATGTGCTTGGTCTCATGAGTTTTCTTAGATCTATGTGCTTGGTCTGAGGAGTTTACTTAGATCGATGTCCTTGGTGTGATGACTTTATTTAGATCGAAGGGCTTGGTCTGATGAGTTTATGTTGATCGATGAGCTCGTTCTGTTGTGTT
>NW_007766856.1:0-362 GCF_000696425.1 Galeopterus variegatus | reverse complement strand
TTTACTTAGATCGATGAGCTTGGTCCGATGAGTTTACTTAGATTAATGAGCTTGGTCTGATTTGTTTTCTTAGATCAATGAGCTCTGTCTGATGACTATACTTAGAATTATTACCTTGGTCTGATGAGTTTACTTAGATCAATGAGCTCGGTCTGATGAGCTTTTCTAGATCGATTAGCTTGGTCTAATTTGTTTTCTGAGATCGATTGGCTTTGTCTGATTAATTTTCTTTGATCGATTAGTCAGGTCTGATTAGTCATCCTACATTGATTAGCTTGGTCTGATGAGTTAAACTTAGATAAATGAGCTCGGTCTGATGAGTTTACTCAGATCGATGATTTCGCTCTGATGAATTTACCTAG
>NW_007766855.1:5860-6160 GCF_000696425.1 Galeopterus variegatus | reverse complement strand
TGCACGGATTGCCCTTGTCATGCAATTGCCCTAGGACCTTCCCAGTGGGGAAAAGACCCTCCTGGAGGAGCAGAGGAGGGACTCAGAAGGGACTGTGAGTGGACCCAGGAGTGGAAGAGGGCAGCCCACAGCATGGGGCCAGCTGCCCTGCCAGCAGGGACACTGTCTGGGAAGCCACACTGGTGGCCATGGCCTCTGTCCCCTCCCTCAACCACGGTCTCCTCGGCATCATCTCAGAAGTGGCTGTGAGGTCACGCATGGCTCTGTCTCAAAGCTGTGTTTCTTACACTCTGCATGGCC
>NW_007766855.1:0-242 GCF_000696425.1 Galeopterus variegatus | reverse complement strand
TTTTGCAGACAGGGAAACTGAGGCCCAGAAAGAGACTTGCCCAAGGTCAGGCAGAGAGCAAGTAGGAGGTCACAACTGACGCTCCCCTGCTCACTTCCTGAGGGTACATCACTGTTACCACCATCAAAGGTCACTTGGCAGGGCCACTCCACAGATGTATGTTCCTCAGTTCTCACAATCGTGTGAAATCCTATCACGGGCCCCATTTTTCAGTTGAGGAAATAAGGCACCAAGAGGGTAAG
>NW_007766854.1:5745-6160 GCF_000696425.1 Galeopterus variegatus | reverse complement strand
ACTTACACAAACCTAGGTGGTATAGCCTACAACACCTAGGCTATTCCTCCTACAGGAGTAATGCATTGTGCTACCACTCTCTAGGCAACAGGAATTTTTCAGCTCTGTTATAATCTCATGGGTCCACCTTCATATATGTTATCTGTCTTTGACCAAAACATCATTATGCAGCACATGACTGCATATGTCTATGTGTTCACTAATACCACATTGTCTTGATTACTATAGCATTATTCTAAGTCTTGAAATGAGTGTGAGTCCTCCAACTTTGTTCTTCTTTTTAAAAATCTTTTCCACAATTCTGAGTGCTTTCTACTTCAACACAGATTTTAGAGTCAGCTTGTCAATTTCTACAAAATAGCCTGCAGGGATTTTGATTGGGATTGGACAAATTTATAGTTAAATTTGGGAGAAA
>NW_007766854.1:0-939 GCF_000696425.1 Galeopterus variegatus | reverse complement strand
TTTTAATGTTAGATTTAATTTTATTTTAATTTTTCATTATAATTTTAATGTTATAAAAATGTCAGAAATTGTAAATGAATATGTTTATAATGTTGAAATCAATAGGGTCTTTCTAAGAATAACACAATAGGCATAGGTCATAAAGAGAAAGATTAACATATTTGACTCTATAAAAATGTTAAACTTTTGTATATCAGAAACATCCACAATACAAGTACTTTGTTAAATATATGTATTTTAAATATTCTCTCCCCATCTATGACTTACCTTTTTATTTTCTTAATTGTTTATTTTGAGAGCAGAAAATTTTGATGAAATCCAATTTATCAAATTTTTTTTTAATGTTTAGTAATTTCTTGTGTCCTAAGAAAGTTTGTTTACCCCAAAGGTTACAGACATTTTCTCTAAGGTGTGCTTCCACATTTTTAAAGTTCTACCTTTTACAATTAAATCTATGGCTCCTTTAAAGTTAATTTTTGAAAACAGTGAGACGTAAGGGTTGAAGAACATTTTCCTTTCATACAGATATCCAGATGTTTCAGCACCATTTGTTGAAAATCTTTTTTTCATTAAAATATCTTGGCATCTTTGTCAAAAATCAACTGCTGTATATGTGTGGGTCTATTTCTGGACTCTATTTTTTTCCATTGATTTACAGTCATGTGTCGCTTAATGGGGATGCATTAGTAATGCATCGTTAGGCGATTCTGTAGTGTGAACATCACAGTGTACTTACACAAACCTAGGTGGTATAGCCTACAACACCTAGGCTATTCCTCCTACAGGAGTAATGCATTGTGCTACCACTCTCTAGGCAACAGGAATTTTTCAGCTCTGTTATAATCTCATGGGACCACCTTCATATATGTTATCGGTCATTGACCAAAACATCATTATGCAGCACATGACTGCATATGTCTATGTGTTCACTAATACCAC
>NW_007766853.1:5871-6161 GCF_000696425.1 Galeopterus variegatus | reverse complement strand
TAAATTTTAAATATTAGTTTATGTGATTTTAAATGTCAAAGTACAGATAAACCAGAGCAAGTATACCGTTAGTTTTATGTCAACATATGTCTGTTACGTTGTGATAGGATTTTTGTCATTAACTCTTTGAATAGAAATGGGACTTAGTTTACTTTACATTAAATCTATTCACTAACGTAATGAAAAAAAGTTCGCTTTCTTTAACTCTTCCCTTGTAATTTTTATTCTTGAAATGTGAAAGCATTTTAATTGTGATCATTTAAGTCTGAACTTCAACTTTAAGCTCTGTA
>NW_007766853.1:0-219 GCF_000696425.1 Galeopterus variegatus | reverse complement strand
CCAGAAAAATCCAGTGACAAATAGTAATTCTTATGCTAGAGATTCTGCATTTACTCTCAGCGTCTCAGATTAACATGCAGTATCATGATATTTTCTAAAAATTACAGAATATTTAGAAAAATTGAATTCCAGTTCAAATAGCTATGTAACCCTAACCCTAAATTTTAAATATTAGTTTATGTGATTTTAAATGTCAAAGTACAGATAAACCAGAGCAAG
>NW_007766852.1:5817-6161 GCF_000696425.1 Galeopterus variegatus | reverse complement strand
TGAGACTGGGTGATTTATAAGAAAAACAAAATTTATTGCTTGCAATTTCTGAGGCTGGGAAGTCCAAAGTCCATCTGGTGGTGGTGGCAGTGACCCAGGAGTCTCACATTGCAAGATGGTAGAAGCAGAGAGAGTAGAGAGAGAGAAAGACAGACTCTTCTCTTCTTTTAAAACCCTCAGAACCATGCCCTGACCACCATTTTTAATCCATTCACTACTGCAAGGTCCTACAATCCAATCATCTCTTTAAGGCTCCATTTTTCTTTTCTTTTTTTTTTTTTTTAGATGACCGGTAAGGGGATCTGAACCCTTGGCTTGGTGTTGTCAGCACCACGCTCACCCAG
>NW_007766852.1:0-266 GCF_000696425.1 Galeopterus variegatus | reverse complement strand
TCCAATGCAACTGTTTGTTCAAATTATTCTATAGTCCTTTCTATAGAGTTAGACTTCTAGACTCATTTGTTCTCACTCCCTGCTTTAATTTACCCTAGTCATGGTATACGAGAACCAAGACAAATGAATATATCTTAAGGCAAGTTTGCATTGAAAGTCTATATGGAGTTTCTTGCAAACTGACTTATGTGTCTGGGTAGATAACAGTTTTTTTTAAAGATGACCGGTAAGGGGATCTTAACCCTTGACTTGGTGTTGTCAGCACC
>NW_007766851.1:4390-6161 GCF_000696425.1 Galeopterus variegatus | reverse complement strand
TAATCAATGCATTGCCTAAAAGGAAAGGAATTTTAAATAGAGATTTGATCTAAAAAGAATATCCATGATTTTATAAACTAACTTCCTCAGGAATATTAATAACAACTATGAAACATTTACTATGTGGAAAGTACTATTTTTAGTGCTTTGCATATACTAACACACTTAATATTCTACCAACTCCATGAGGTAGGTAATAATATCATCTTCATTATATCAATTAATTCATTTATCCTTTGAACAAATATTTATGCCAACTATGTATCAAGTGCTATTCAGGATATGGAGGATGCTGTGGTGAGCCTTCCTCTACAGGACTTGCAACCTAATTGAAGGGGAGGGGGATGGTGAGCAAACACTATACGAGCAAAATATAAATTTTGTGTAGCAGATGCTGGTAAGTGCTGTGAAGAAAATTAAAGCTAGGAAGGCTGATAGGGAATGCGAGGGAAAAAAGGGGTTGCTGTTTTAAATCGGAAAAGTAAGGCTCTGAGCTGTAAATTAACTCTTCCAAGGCTACACAGCTAGTTATTGCTGTTAGTTAGGAGAGATTAGTCAGACTTCAAAGAACCTTAATCACTACACTATACTGTTTCCTGACCCAGAGTTATATCCATGTGTATGACAGTCAATTTATCACAGGAATTGTCTGATAGAATCAAAGACAAAATTTTCAGAGCTGTTAAAATCAGCATATGGCCCAAACCTCCAGCGAAAATGTCTAAGGCATCATTTCGTAACATAGCGTAAGATTATACCCCATTTGACATTAAATTGATGTTCTAGTTAGGATCTCTAATTTACATAGAAATAGCAGTTTAAGTGTGAGTATGTTTATCAGTTCTTGTTGCTCACTGAATTATCTCAAAAAAATGTTTTATTTTACAAAGAATTCCCAGGGATGGTTTGTGTGATGTTGGATTGGCTCTGACTGCTAAAGAACATGACTGTTTTTATAGTGCCAAATGTGGAATCATTATCAATAGGTAATGATGATTGTTCTCAGTATAAAATGGATTCGAAGAAGACAGATACATTTATGATTTTTCTTCCTCCTAGCGTCTTCAAATTCTCTACAACTACCTAAGAGGCAGAACTTAGATTTTGATAGCAGGCTTACACTGGCAAGTTTTTCAGATGTCCACTAGCATTTTACACACTTTAAATGTTAATCAACATCTTAACCTGATGTCTTTAGGAATATTTCCATAAAACTTCAGGGATACCGTACTTGAGAATTTTATTTTAACTTCTAAATTAAATAGGAAATTTCAGGATGCATTTAAATAATTTTGGGATGTGATATAGTTTTTAGTTTCATATTTTCACGTGACTAGACAAAATAATTTTGAAAATGCTTTTTCCATATAAAACAACCTTTTAAATGATACTTTCATTTCCTTTCACCTTTTCAGAATATTATATATAATAATAACCTTTCCTCAACTTAAATAAAAATCACAGAAATTGAGTCTATCCATCTTTGGGGCAAAAATTGGTCTTGCTTCCCCCCCACTGCCGCGCATTTACTCAATAGAATATATTAAAATGAAAAAAGGCCCTTTGCAGTTAGGCCTAGAAAAATTTTCCTTGGGGCTCACACCGTTGTTAGATAAGCCCCTAAAAAAAGTTTGTTTGGGGTTGGTGTAAAAATAAGAGGCAATATGTATTAAGTTCTGATTAAGTCTCAAATACTCTGTGTAGATATGTATATATACATAATTGCATTTAATCCTCACAATTATCCCATGAGATGCAACTATTTTTTTTT
>NW_007766851.1:0-285 GCF_000696425.1 Galeopterus variegatus | reverse complement strand
GCAAAATGTGACATCCAGCCTATCATTTCAGATATTTTTTTAAACATTAAAAAAAAGTGTTCCCAGATTTTTCCAAGTATATTCCCATATTTGTCAACTGTGCTTTGCTTTTTCCTCTAACATAAATAATGATTTTGTTTTAAAATGATTCTATGTACATATTTGTCAGTATTCTTTCAATTTTTAAATAGCTTATATTATACTATAAGAATTTATCTGTGAAGTGAAATACACCAAAATGTCAACAGTGATTTCCTCTAGGTACTGTCATTGGGAATGACATTT
>NW_007766850.1:3309-6161 GCF_000696425.1 Galeopterus variegatus | reverse complement strand
AAGTAAACTCATCAGACCAAGCACATTGATCTAAGTAAACTCATCTGACCAAGCTCATCGAAATAAGTAAACTCATCAGACCAAGCACATTGATCTAAGTAAACTCATCTGACCAAGCAAACATATCTAAGAAAACTCATCAGACAAATCACATCAATCTAAATAAACTCAACAGACCGAGCTCATCGATCTAAGTAAACTCATCAGACCAAGCCGTTCGTTCTAAGTAAAGTCATCACACCAAGCTCATCGATCTAAGTAAACTCATCAGACCAAGCACATCGATCTAAGTAAACTCATCAGACCGTGCTCATCGATCGAATTAAACTCACCAGACTGAGCTCATCGATTTAAGTATTTTCATCAGAGCAAGATCATCGATCTGAGTAAACTCATCAGACCGAGCTCATCGATCTAAGAAAACTCATCACACCAAGGTCATCAATCTACGTAAAGTCATCAGAGAAAGCTAATCCATCAAATTAAACTCATCAGACCAAGCCATTTGATCTAAGTAAACTCATCACACCAAGCTCAACGATCTCAGTAAACTCATCGGACCAAGTTAATCGATCTAGCAGAAATAATCAGACCAAGCTTATCGATCTAACTAAACTCTTCTGACCAACCTCATCGATCTAAGTAAACTCATCGGACCAAGTTAATCGATCTAGCAGAAATAATCAGACCAAGCATATCGATATAACTTCATCAGACCAAGCACATCGATCTAAGTAAATTCATCAGAGCGAGATCATCGATCTGAGTAAACTCATCAGACCAAGCTCATCGATCTAAGTAAACTCATCGGACCAAGTTAATCGATCTAGCAGAAATAATCAGACCAAGCATATCGATATAACTTCATCAGACCAAGCACATCGATCTAAGTAAATTCATCAGAGCGAGATCATCGATCTGAGTAAACTCATCAGACCAAGCTCATCGATCTAAGTAAACTCATCGGACCAAGTTAATCGATCTAGCAGAAATAATCAGACCAAGCATATCGATATAACTTCATCAGACCAAGCACATCGATCTAAGTAAATTCATCAGAGCGAGATCATCGATCTGAGTAAACTCATCAGACCAAGCTCATCGATCTAAGTAAACTCATCGGACCAAGTTAATCGATCTAGCAGAAATAATCAGACCAAGCATATCGATATAACTTCATCAGACCAAGCACATCGATCTAAGTAAATTCATCAGAGCGAGATCATCGATCTGAGTAAACTCATCAGACCAAGCTCATCGATCTAAGTAAACTCATCGGACCAAGTTAATCGATCTAGCAGAAATAATCAGACCAAGCATATCGATATAACTTCATCAGACCAAGCACATCGATCTAAGTAAATTCATCAGAGCGAGATCATCGATCTGAGTAAACTCATCAGACCAAGCTCATCGATCTAAGTAAACTCATCGGACCAAGTTAATCGATCTAGCAGAAATAATCAGACCAAGCATATCGATATAACTTCATCAGACCAAGCACATCGATCTAAGTAAATTCATCAGAGCGAGATCATCGATCTGAGTAAACTCATCAGACCAAGCTCATCGATCTAAGTAAACTCATCGGACCAAGTTAATCGATCTAGCAGAAATAATCAGACCAAGCATATCGATATAACTTCATCAGACCAAGCACATCGATCTAAGTAAATTCATCAGAGCGAGATCATCGATCTGAGTAAACTCATCAGACCGAGATCACCGATCCAAGTAAACTCATCAGACCCCACACATCGATCTAAGTAAACTCATCACATCAAGCTCATCGATCCAAGTAAAATCATCAGACCAAGCACATTGATATATGTAAACTCATCAGACCGAGCTCATCGTAGTAAGTAAACTCATCAGACCGAGCTCACCGATCTAAATAAACTCATCAGACCAAGCTCATCGATCTAAGTAAACTCATCAGACCGAGCTCACCGATCTAAATAAACTCATCAGACCAAGCTCATCGATCTAAGTAAACTCATAACACGAAGCTCAACGACCTAAATACACTCATCAGAGCAAGCAAATATATCTAAATAAACTCATCATACCAAGCACTTCGATCTAAGTAATCTCATTACACCAATCTCATCGATCTAAGTTAACTCATCAGAACAAGCACATCGATCTCAGTAAACTCATCAGACCGAGCTCATCAATCTAAGTAAACTCATCAGACTGATATCATCCATCTACTTTAACTCATCAGACCTAGATGTTCGATTTAATAAACTCCTCAGAACAAGCACATCGATCTCAGTAAACTCATCAGACCGAGCTCATCAATCTAAGAAATCTCATCACACCAAGCTCATCGATCTAAATAATCTCATCAGACCAAGCACATCGTTCTAAGTAAACTCATCAGACCGAGCTCATCGACTTAAATAAACTCATTGGACCGAGCTCATCGATCTTAGTAAACTCATCAGACAAAGCACATCGATCTAAGTATATTCATCACAGCGAAATCATCGATCTGAGTAAACTCATCCGAAGAAGCTGATCGATCTAGGAGAAATAATGAGACTAATTTAATCGATGTAGGATTACTAATCAGACCTGACTAATCGATCAAGGAAAACTAATCAGACCAATCAAATTGATCTCACAAAACTTATCAGACAAAGCTAATCAATCTGGGAAAAATAATCAGACCAAGCATATCGATATAACTAAACTCTTCTGACCAACCTCATCAATCTAAGTAAACTCATCAGACCAAGCTCATTGATCTAAGTAAACTCATCAGACCAATCACATCGATCTATGGAAACTCAACAGACCGAGCTCATCGATATAAGTAAACTCATCCAAACAAGCACATCGATCTA
>NW_007766850.1:0-329 GCF_000696425.1 Galeopterus variegatus | reverse complement strand
GGAAAACTAATCAGACCAAGCTAATCGATCTTGGAAAAATAATCAGACCAAGATAATTGATCTAGGAAAACTAATCACATAAGGCTAGTAGATCTAGGAAAACTAATCAGACCAAGCTAATCAATCTTTGAAAACTAATCAGACCAACCTAATCGATCTTGGAAAACTAATCAGACCAAGCTAATCGATTGAGGAAAACTAATCAGACCAAGCCAATCGATCTAGGAAAACTAATCAGATAAAGCTAGTAGATCTAGGAAAACTAATGAGACCAAGCTAGTAGATCTAGGAAAACTAATCAGACCAAGCTAGTACATCTAGGAAAACTA
>NW_007766849.1:5772-6161 GCF_000696425.1 Galeopterus variegatus | reverse complement strand
CTCTTAAGTCCCACCATCCATAAAGTCCAAGGGCATGGACACAATGCAGCCAAATTCCTTGCTATGGTGTAGCAAGGGTGATCTTTTGTCCAGTTCCCAATAAGTTCCTCATTCTTATCTGAGACCTCATCATCTGCATGGTCTTTACTGTCCACATTTCTATCAGCATTCTGCTCATCACCACATAAATCTCTAAGGCATCCCAAACTTTCCCTCATCTTCTTATCTTTTTCTAAGTACTCCAAATTCCTCTAACCTTTGCCCATTACCCAGTTCCAAAGTTTCATCCACATTTTCAGGTATCTGTATAGCAACCCCCCACTCCTCGGTACCAATTTTCTGTTTTAGTCCAATTTGTGTTGCTATAACAGAATGCCTAAAACTGGGTA
>NW_007766849.1:0-350 GCF_000696425.1 Galeopterus variegatus | reverse complement strand
TCTTAGCATCTGGCTGCCTCACCGCCAAGATAATGTCTTTAGCAACCAGTTTATCTGCTTCTCCCTTGTGGTTTTTCTCCTGCTCTCCACTTCTCTACCTCATGGCTAGGCTGCAAATTTTCCAAGTCTTTATGCTCTGCTTCCCTTTTAAATTCTGGCCTTATGTTATGCCTTTGTCACCATAACTCAGCATAAGCTGTTAGAAGTAACCATGCAGCTTCCTTAATACTTTGCTGCTTGGAAATTTCTTCCACCAGATACTCTGGTTCACAACTCTTAAGTCCCACCATCCATAAAGTCCAAGGGCATGGACACAATGCAGCCAAATTCCTTGCTATGGTGTAGCAAGG
>NW_007766848.1:5949-6161 GCF_000696425.1 Galeopterus variegatus | reverse complement strand
GTAATATTATGTTTTTGTGCTTGACATGTTCTCTTTAATCTTTTAGTACTCCCATATTTTCCCCCTTAGCCTCCTTCCTTCCTCTTCCATCACTTTTTCATTTCATCACTAACATTACTGTCCTTTTTTGTGAATGAGTCATTGTCCTAGTTTCTGGGGATGAAGGAATGGAAATATTCAGTATGTCTATCTATCTATCTATCTATCTATCT
>NW_007766848.1:0-1107 GCF_000696425.1 Galeopterus variegatus | reverse complement strand
CCCCCCTTTTTTATATGTTTAAACATATTAAGCATGAGTTCTTTCTATTATACAATTAAGAATTAGAATATATAAAAGACTTATCTTTCTGTTTCTGTTTATTTTTTGTTAGCCATATTCGATTAATAATTTATATGAGTGTTTGGGAGAAGAAGGTGTTAAATTCATGGATGCATCATTATTTTGCTACTGAATATTTTCACCATTATTACATCATATTTTTGGCAGCTGTAGATAATGTCAAACTACCTAACTTACTACATTCTACACCCATTATATTACTTGTAATTCATTTGGTTGCAAGTGATTAAAAACCTTAAACTAATTTAAGCAAATGAAAATTGCAAATATAAATACTAATTTAGAAGAACAGCAGATAATGCAGGAGTAGAACCAGCCTCAGGGATGACAGGGTTTGGGGACATTTCCATAGTAGTCACTGATGCAAAAGGGTTGAGAGATCTGTGATTGGCTAAACTTGGATCCTATGCCCTTGTCCAACAAATGCAACATGTTGTCAGAAAAAAGGAGGCTAAGATAGCACAGACTAAGCCACTGAATAATGTTTGTCAGCAGAACAGACCCTCTTATTTGTGTGTAATTCACCACCATATAGCACCCTATCTCTGATTTTTGAAACCTTACTCTCTGAAAATGTTGTGCTGGAAATTTAGTCATCTTCACATCTGTACATATCCTACCTCCAATAATCCACGAAGTCCTGTCACTTCTACCTGCTGAAACTCCCTTTTGCTATTTTATCTCCTGCTATATTTAGTTCCAATATATCTTCTCAGTTTGATTAAAAGAAGTTCTCTAACTAGTTTCCCTGCCACCATCTTGCCCAATCTTTCCTTCACCGGGCAAAAAGAATGAACCTTTTAAAACATAAATCTGACTCTTACAAATTTTATGGTGACTTTCCAAACAAAACTCTGTCCTGGATTAATGTCCCCTTATTATTTGGTTTCCTAATTCTCAAATCTCATCTCTAATCATCCTCCCCCATTGCCACCACCACTTATTCTCTGTTGTGTAGCTTTATGGTAATATTATGTTTTTGTGCTTGACATGTTCTCTTTAATCTTTTAGTACTCCCATATTTTC
>NW_007766847.1:5843-6161 GCF_000696425.1 Galeopterus variegatus | reverse complement strand
GGTCTGATGAGTTTCCTTAGATCGATGAGCTCGGTCTGATGAGTTTATTTAGATCGATGAGCTCAGTTTGATGAGTTTACTTAGATCAATGTGCTTGGTCTGATGAGTTTAATTAGATCAATGAACTTGGTGTGATGATTTTACTTAGATCCAAGTGCTTGGTCTGATGAGTTTACTTAGATCGACTGGCTTGGTCTCGTGAGTTTACTTAGATCGATTAGCTTGGTCCGATGAGGTTCCTTAGATTGATGAGCTTCGTCTGATTAGTTTACTTAGATCAATTGGCTTGGTCTCTTGAGTTTACTTAGATCGATGAGC
>NW_007766847.1:0-331 GCF_000696425.1 Galeopterus variegatus | reverse complement strand
GGTGTGATGAGTTTACTTAGATCGATGAGTTCGGTCTGATGGGTTAACTTAGATCGATGAGCTTGGTCTGATGAGTTTACTTACTGCGATGAGCTTGGTCTGCTGACTTTAGTTAGATTGATGAGCTCAGTCGAATGAGTTTACTTAGATCTATGAGCTTGGTGTGATGAGTTTACTTAGATGGGTGTTCTTGGTGTGATGAGTTAGTTAAATCAATGAGCTTGTTCTGATGACTTTACTTAGATCAATGAGCTTGCTTTTTTGAGTTTTCATATATCAATGAGCTCGGTCTGATGAGTTAACTTAGATCGATGAGCTTGGTCTGATGAGT
>NW_007766846.1:5607-6161 GCF_000696425.1 Galeopterus variegatus | reverse complement strand
AAAAGCACATTTGAAGCCTCTGTTTGCACAACTCCCACTCACATTCTGTTGCTTAAAGCAAGTCACGTGAGCAAACCAAAGCAGAGAAGTCTTCTTCACTCCCAATGGGAAGAGAAAGAGAAGTGAATATCTACTGAACAACAGTTCAGACTACCACAGATTTGTACAAAGTTAAGAAAATAAGTAAAACTTCCCTTCTCATCCTCATACAGAAATATACACATACATGCATATAAAATGCAAATATCTACATGTACATGGATATACATATTTTTAAATCCAAAAAGAAGTCCTGTCATACATGCTGTTTGTTCCTTTTGTGGAGCTTTGCACATATAATTCCCCTATTAATTTTTCTAATAAACACTTACATAGGACTTCTTATGTGCCAGGCACCATTCTAAGAGCTCTACAAATATAACTCGTTTATTGGTGCAAAAATATCCTAGGGCATGTATCTTGAGAGTATATTTTTAGGATAACTTTATTGAGGGGAGTATTATTAATTTTCATAATTATTCCCTACTTGTCCTCCAGAAAGAGTGCACTGATTT
>NW_007766846.1:2100-2872 GCF_000696425.1 Galeopterus variegatus | reverse complement strand
CTCCCACAAATCAACCAATTTACAACTATTAAAAAGCAACGACAGCCAAGCTGGGGCCACTGGAGATCAGGGGAAGAGGAGGAGAGACCTATGGAGTTCACAAAGGCAGGAGAAACCACAATGAGAGAAAGAAAAAAACTGCTCCCACCATTTTGAGCCTTGGCTGCTTCAAGGCTGGCCCTGGTGAGTGCACGGAGCAGGAGTTGGCAAAGGCTACAGCTGTGCCTTTCCTATGAAGTTGCTTGGAGACTGCATGAGAGAAGAGGGCCTTGGTGGTCCCCAGGCCAGCCAAACCACTAACAGGGTTCCATTAAACCCACATAGGAGCAAGGAGCCACAACAACTGAAAAAAGGAGCCATTCAGAGTCCGGTGAGTCACCACAAGGGACCAACACAGTCCGTCCCATGGGAAGTGTTTGGAGTGTGGGGTGGAGAGAGGAGGTGGGTTCACCAGGGGAACACTGGGGCACAGCAAAGACAGCTGATCTGCCCCCCAATCAGCTCAGGACCACTGCAGGGGGTGCGGTTTGCTGAAAAGACTCAGGCCCAGATCAGAGTTTCCATACAACCCAGGTGCACCGGACCTCACAAGACCTGGAAGTGTTTACAGGGTCAACAGTTAAAACCTGAGCTGCACAAAAAGCCTTCCCCAGGGAATCAGCAACAAAGCAGCAATTTAGCTCAACTACAGAGCTCAAGTGCTGGTCCTCACAGGAAGCTCCTCCATTTTAGAAGTAAACAAAGGACAAGAAATTAGTTCCAGCATAGAGTT
>NW_007766846.1:0-536 GCF_000696425.1 Galeopterus variegatus | reverse complement strand
TGCGATCCCGTTGCCGGTCCCCGGTACGGGCGCAACACCAAGGGTTGTGATCCCATCACCGGTCAGTAAAAAAGACAAAAAGGAAAAAAAAATGGGCCATAATCTCTCCACCTAGATAAATCCTATTGACATTTTTAGTACTAAAAGTTTTTTTTTAAATGTTTATATATATATGTGTGTGTGTGTGTATATATATATTTACATATATATGTAAAAGTAGAAAAAAGATTGAAAAGTTTAGAGGGGTTCTATATTAGTCATGTACTATAGCAATAATGCTGTGTAACAAATAACCCCCAAATCTTAGTAGCTTACAGTGACAAATATTTTTCTCACTTGTAGGTCTTCAGTTTGGCTAAAACAACTCTGCTCCAGTTGATGGGTCTCTACATCTTACTCAAACCAGGAATAGCAATGACTCGGAGTATGTTCTTCTCAAGTCAATAGCAAGCACAAGAGACCAGACCAAAACACTAAAAGCACATTTGAAGCCTCTGTTTGCACAACTCCCACTCACATTCTGTTGCTTAAAGCAA
>NW_007766845.1:5626-6161 GCF_000696425.1 Galeopterus variegatus | reverse complement strand
CTGAAAATATGTGGTGATATCCATGGGCGATACTATGATTTGCTTCGACTTTTTGAGTACGGTGGTTTCCCGCCAGAAAGCAACTACCTGTTTCTTGGGGACTACGTGGACGGGGGAAGCAGTCATTAGAGACTATCTGCCTCTTACTGGCCTACAAAATCAAATATCCTGAGAATTTTTTTCTTCTCAGAGGGGAACCATGAATGTGCCAGCATCAATAGGATTTATGGATTTTATGATGAATGTAAAAGAAGATACAACATTAAACTATGGAAAACTTTCACAGACTGTTTCAACTGCTTGCCGATAGCAGCCATCGTGGATGAAAAAATATTCTGCTGTCATGGAGGTTTATCACCAGATCTTCAATCTATGGAGCAGATCCGGCGAATTATGCGACCAACTGATGTGCCAGATCAAGGTCTTCTTTGTGATCTTTTGTGGTCTGACCCCGATAAAGATGTCTTAGGCTGCGGTGAAAATGACAGAGGAGTGTCCTTCACATTTGGTGCAGAAGTGGTTGCAAAATTTCTCC
>NW_007766845.1:0-335 GCF_000696425.1 Galeopterus variegatus | reverse complement strand
CGCCACCACCGCCTCTGCTCGTGGCGTGGGAAAGGAGGCGTGAATCCCGGGCGCGAGCCGGCGGTGGCGCCACTGCTGGAAGGTCGGCGGTGGGAAGGCGATGGCGGATATAGATAAACTCAACATCGACAGCATCATCCAACGGTTGCTGGAAGTGAGAGGGTCAAAACCAGGTAAGAATGTCCAGTTACAAGAGAATGAAATCAGAGGACTGTGCTTAAAGTCTCGTGAGATCTTTCTCAGTCAGCCTATCTTACTAGAACTTGAAGCACCGCTGAAAATATGTGGTGATATCCATGGGCGATACTATGATTTGCTTCGACTTTTTGAGTACG
>NW_007766844.1:5340-6161 GCF_000696425.1 Galeopterus variegatus | reverse complement strand
ATCAGCAGAGGCAATGCCAAGGCCAACCGCTGAGCCAAGCTTCTCCCTTCCCCCTTCCAAAAAGCTAATACATGTGGATTGTCACATATCTCCTGAGTCCCAGTCTGCAGCACAGGTAGAATGAATGAAGGCAACAGCATTGAAATGCACTGCGTTAATAGACCCAAGCAGAAAACAAATTAAAACGACTTTCATAAATGAGTCCAAGCTAGGAACAGAAAGAAGATGCAAAGGACAGTCAGGGTGGGGAGTTGGAGAAGAGTGGGAAGGCACTGAAAAATAATTATAAAAGTTATTTATTTGAAGCCCTTGGTGACAGCAAGCCCAGAGATGAGCTCTGTGATTAAACTGAAACATGAAAACATGGCTGTAATTCAAGGGATTGGCACCTGAGAGGAGAAGGAAGATGAGAGTAAGGGAAAATTGGAAAATCCAGAAAGTGAAGAGCATGCTGCTGCATAATTGCATTTTGCAAATGTGTACAAAGTTAAGTCCCTAGGGGAAGAGTTCCACTGGGGAAAGACATGGGACATTGGTGCATGGAATGTCAGAGAATCCCGGCCCAGTGGCTTCTGGCACCTGCATTGCAGATGGAGGTCTCCTGAGGATGCCAGTAACTGTAATAGGAGAAGAAGGCCAGGACCAGTCATATCTGGGCAGTGATTAGCATTTCCAAGGAAAAATGAACATAACGCAAGTGTTTCCTAAGGCTTCAGGCTCCACAATTTCCTGTGAACTAATTGGAGCCAGTACAGTGGGATCTCAGGCTGGACAGTGTGGTTTGGTGGCCTACTCTCGCTGGTGCCTCTTCTCCTCAACTG
>NW_007766844.1:0-364 GCF_000696425.1 Galeopterus variegatus | reverse complement strand
ATCAAGAGACCAGCATCCCAAAGGGATGGTCAGGGCTCCTGTTGTCATCTTCTGCCCCCCCCAGATTGGGAAGATCTGAGGGAGTGAAGCTGGAGGAGAACGGGAGTAGAGTGCTTGGTCAATCAGACAGACGGACAGTTGAGCAGCCACAGCCTGCAGGCCCTGTGGGCTACTGTCAGTGCAGAGAAACCATGGTGACTGCCTGGAAGGAGACTACAGCCAAGGAGAGTTCATAAGAAAAGGTCAGAAAGAGACACCTGTGTAGTGAAAACTCTCATCTGCACTAGACAGGTAATAATGCATATCAGCAGAGGCAATGCCAAGGCCAACCGCTGAGCCAAGCTTCTCCCTTCCCCCTTCCAAA
>NW_007766843.1:5480-6161 GCF_000696425.1 Galeopterus variegatus | reverse complement strand
TGTTACGTTTTTTTTCCTTTACTAGCCCTGCATGGCTCTGAGCCATCCTTTAGTTTGTAAAATTTAGGCATAACTTTTGGACCTTCAGTGTGAGATGCTGTTCTCAGCTCTGGAAGGTCTGAACTGAGAAGACATTTGAGGCAGCAGCTGAGTGGCATGAACATACTCAATAAGTGAATCCAAAATAAATGGGCCACAAAAGGGAGATTTATATAAATCTTATCCCCATTTGCTCTTTGAGAAAGGCATGAGCTGTCAATTTGCTTTGTCAACTGGAGTCTCTTGACTTCACAAAGATAAAAACATTTCCAGGTGGTTATGATCTGGCTGGCTCTGTGGCTTTCCTGGCTCCCCCTCCTCTGCCTGGAACCTCATAGCTCTTTGGTGGAAGGGGCTCCAGAGAGTAATGAATACAGGCTGTGACACTGATATTTCACACAGAAAACCAGTGCCAGCTTGCACAGGTGCAGCAGATCTGCAAGCCAAGCATGGGGCTTCTCTGACTGGCTCCCTAGGTCAAGGCAGCAGGGAACAAGGGGTAACTCCATCTGCTGAGAAGGATGCCCTTCAGCCTCTTTTATTACTACTTTTATTTATAGTACCTGCCTCCTCCCACAATCCTTTCTAAAGAGGCCAGGCATTCCGGATATGGGATGTGGCCCTTCCAGTACTGCTTTGAAG
>NW_007766843.1:0-205 GCF_000696425.1 Galeopterus variegatus | reverse complement strand
GGACTGAGAATTATATTCCCAATAGCCAGAACAGTTCCCAGAACACAGGACATGTTGAGTGAGGGGAAATACTTGCAAAAGGAGGAAAAGAAGGTAAGAAATCCAGTTAAGAACTTCTGTTAGTTCTCACAGCATATGGAAGGCGCTGTCTCCAAGGTTTCCCTAATCTCTCTGTCCTGGCAAGAAAAGACCAGCAACAAATCTA
>NW_007766842.1:5808-6161 GCF_000696425.1 Galeopterus variegatus | reverse complement strand
GGAGGCATTGTCTTCCAGGAAGTGAAATCATTGTAGAGAAGTTATGATGAAGAGCCACATGAGTTCACTCTTGAAATTCCCCATCCATGTCAGACAGAGCAGTTACAAGACTTTAAAATTTTAATCAAAAGGACATACTTTCAAAAACATATTAAATATCCCTACTGAACAGGCACAAAACAAAAATATTCGGTGATGAGCTGGGGCCAAAGCTGCAGCTTTGCTGGACTGTTGTTGCTTTGTGTTGCTTTGCCCCCCACGGATTTGTCACCCCTCTTCTCCTGGGTGACAAAGACACAAAGGATTACTCAAAGTCCATCTCTTCTGAGCAGTGAGAGGCCCCGAAGTGGTTA
>NW_007766842.1:0-202 GCF_000696425.1 Galeopterus variegatus | reverse complement strand
TCGTGAGGCACAGTGATCAGAGAACGCAAGCCTTTAAGGGAACCCTCCTTAAGGATCTTCTCCCTGATTCTGCTCTCTTCCTATTTGGGAAAGTTCATATCTGGAAGCATTTCAAATGGAGTCTGCGTGTTGAGCCTGGCACTGGGCCAGGCTGCGGAGGCATTGTCTTCCAGGAAGTGAAATCATTGTAGAGAAGTTATGA
>NW_007766841.1:5935-6161 GCF_000696425.1 Galeopterus variegatus | reverse complement strand
TGACATAAAGGAATACTTCTCTGGTACCCAAACCAGACAAAGCCATTATAAGGAAATAAAAAATTAGATTTAATTATCTCTCATAAAGATAGTTGCAAGAATTCTAAGCCAAATTTGGGTAGATCAAATTCACTGATAAAACAAGAATGCATCACAAGAATACAAGGTTAGTTTAACCATCTATAATTAATCAGTGTAATTTATTTTATAAAACTAAATTTTTTTT
>NW_007766841.1:0-388 GCF_000696425.1 Galeopterus variegatus | reverse complement strand
AGACACAAATTAACAATGTCAGGAATGAGAGCAGTGTCATCACTACAGAGTCTAGAGATATCAAAATGATAAAAAATCAAGAAAAATGTTATGCCAATAAATTCAACAACTTAGATGAAATAGACAGATCCCCTGACAGACACTAACCTCCAAAGCTCACTCAAGAAAGAATCGTTTGAACAGCACTACATCTGTTAATGAAATGGAATCTGTAGTTAGAAACCTCACAACAAAGAAAACTCCACACCACGATGGCTTCAGTAGTAAATTGCAGCAAACATTTAATGAAGAAATAGTATTAATTCCACACAAAATTTTCCAGGAAACTGACATAAAGGAATACTTCTCTGGTACCCAAACCAGACAAAGCCATTATAAGGAAATAAAA
>NW_007766840.1:5767-6161 GCF_000696425.1 Galeopterus variegatus | reverse complement strand
AGGAAGCATTTGAAAAAACCTACCGCTTACTTTTTTATCCTTCTTAATTGAGAAGGAAGGTGGTAGAGACTCAGTCTTACTGTTTAATAGTCTATCCCAGACTTGAAAGAGAGAATTGCACAATCAATCAACAAATATTTGTGTGACAGACATTTCTAGAAAGAAGCCAAGGAACATAGTCTCCATAAATGGGAGGATATTAGGTAAGTACATAAAATGTTAAATATCTATAAAAGAGATAAATAGATACATATTTGTTTGGTACAAAATGCTAAACATATTAAAAGGCAGTAACTTTTATTGGCTTCTAATAAAATATCTCTGGAAAGATACACAAGAAGCTGATAGTACCAGTTGCTTCCAGAAGGGAACTTAGCTGGTTGAGGGACAGGGT
>NW_007766840.1:0-1089 GCF_000696425.1 Galeopterus variegatus | reverse complement strand
ACATTTAATAGTTTGGGGAGTGTAACCCAGATCTGAGTCTCCAGAAAAAGGATAACTTCTGGCTAGAGACTGGGTGGTATAAATCAAACAGTTCACTGGAAACACAGTGTTGATAGGGCCATTGTAATTCATGAATAGATATTTTAATGAGAAAAGGCTACATATTGTGTTGTCACACACTCCTTGCACTAATATCTCTTTGTCATTTAGTTGTGGATTATTTTAATTTTATTAAACAGCATTGCCTATCATTTTATATCGTGTGATAAATTGCAGTTAAATAGAAAGGGTTCTTGTAACTTAAAAATAGATAGAATTCTGTTATAGCCACATTTTACAGGGCATCAGAAGTCAGTCTGTCCTCTTCATTTATTTATTTATTTATTTTAAATTAAATCTGTTTATCAGATAACCTAAGCCTTTAAAGCCATATATCCTATTTTAATTAAAAAAAATTCTGGTTGTGATCATTGTATAGAATTAAAATCCCATGTAAAATATGGGAAGAAGGGAGGTAAGGGGAGGTCATATAGTGTTACCTGATAAAAGGAGACAGTAATATTTAAAATGAGGTAAGTGTTGCACCGATTTATGATGTATTTTATCTGCAGGAGAAACCATAGTTTATCGTGGTGTCATTCAGCTTGAATCGTCAGCTGTATATCTTTGACTTTTTGAATGTAGCTGTTGAAAGGAAAGGACTTTCAGAGATGTGAGCTATGAGATAGATCAAAAGCTTAAAGCAATTTTGCTTTGCTAGTTCAAATACATTTTTATTGAAACATATTTTGTTGTCATGCATGCATAAATATTCTATAGTATCAGTCGAACAGCGTGAGGCTGCAAGAGTCACTGGGTGTTATTAACAGAAAGGCGAGAATTCAAATATCCCTATAACTTCTATAATCTCAAGCTCTGCTTTGTATGGTTTTTCTATTTTAACATCTAATTTTGTAGTCACCATTGTTTTTCATAGATAATTTTTATTGTATAAAATAGAAATAAATTTGTGATGTTGGGATTTACAGACTAAATTTAACAGTAAATTTAAGGAACGTAAATCCTTATGATAATGGGAAACACTAATTA
>NW_007766839.1:5902-6161 GCF_000696425.1 Galeopterus variegatus | reverse complement strand
CAATATATAAGATCATATAATCTGCAAACAGAGATCATTTTACTCCTTCCTTTTTGATTTCGATAACTATTTCTTTTTCTTGCCTGATTGCTCTGACTAGAACTTTCAGTACTGTGCTAAATAGAAGTGGTGAGAGTGAGCATCCTTGTCTTGTTCCTGATTTTGGAGGTAAAGCTTTCAACTTTTCATCAATGAGTTTTGATGTTACTTGTGGGCATGTAATATTTGGCTTTTATTATTTTGAGGTACATTTTTTTCT
>NW_007766839.1:0-698 GCF_000696425.1 Galeopterus variegatus | reverse complement strand
TTTCTGTTAACGTGGGGTATCACATTTATTGATTTGCATATGTTAAACCATCACGCATCCCTGAGATAATCTCACTTGATCATAGTGAATGATCTTTTTAATGTGCTATTGAATTCTGTTTGCTAGTATCTTGTTGGGAATCTTTGCATTTATGTTCATCAGGGATACTGGCCTATAATTGTCTTTTAATTTTTTTATTGCATACTTGTTTGGAATCAGAGTAATGCTGGCCTCATAAAATGAATTGGAAAGTGTTCCCTTCTCATCAATTTTTTGAAATAATCTGAATAAATGTAATTTTAATTATTTTAAAAATATTTATTAGAATTCGGCAGTGAAGCCAACAGGTCCTGGGCTTTTCTTTAATGGGAGACTTTGTAGTACTGATTCAACTTTCTCACTTGTTATTAGTCTGTTCAGGTTTTCTATTTATTCATAATTTAATCTTAGTAGATTGTATTTGTCCAGGAATTTATCCATTTCTTCTATTTTATCAAATTTGTTGGCATATAGTTGTTCATAATATCCTCTTATTATTCTTTGTATTTCTATGTATTTCTCTTGTCCTTTGTATAAGTTACATCTCTTTCTTCATTTCTGATTTTAATTGTCTTTTCTTTTTTTCTTGATTAGACTAGCTAAAATCTTTGTCAATTTTGTTTTGCTTTTCAATAAACCTGGTCTTGTCTTTTTTTTTT
>NW_007766838.1:5905-6161 GCF_000696425.1 Galeopterus variegatus | reverse complement strand
TTGTGAGGAAGTGGAGAAAGGAGAATCCTCCTACAGTGTTGGTGGGCCTGTAAATTAGTGCAACTATTTTGGAAAATGATATGGAGGTTCCTCAAATACATACAGATAGAACTGCCGTATGATTCAGCAATTCCACTGTTAAGATATATACCCAAAGGAATGTAAATCATCACATTGAAAAGATACCTGCACTAACCAGTTTATTGCAGCTCTATTTACAATAGCCAAAAGTTGGAACCAACCTAAATGTCCATCA
>NW_007766838.1:0-601 GCF_000696425.1 Galeopterus variegatus | reverse complement strand
AAAAAACTATAAAATTCCTTAAAGAAAACATAGGGGAAGCACTTCAGGAAGTAGGACTGGGCATAGACATTATTAATAATACCCCCAAAGCACAGACAACAATGAAAAAAATAAACAAATGAGATTATATCAAATTAAAAAGCTTCTGCACAGCAAAAGAAATAATCAACACAGGGAAAAGAACATCTACAGAATTGAAGAAAATATTTACAAACTATGTATCCAACAAGAGATTAATATCCAGAATATACAAGAAACTCAAACAACTTAACAGTAAAAAAAACAAGTAACCCTATTAAAAAAGGGGGAAATTAGCTGAATAGGCATTTCTCAAAGGAAGACATACAAATGGCCAGCAAACACATAAGAAAATGCTTAATATCACTCAGCATCAGGGAAATGCAAATCAAAATCACACTGAGATACCACCTCATATCAGTTAGATTGGTCATTATCAAAAAGATGGAGAATAACAAATGATTGTGAGGAAGTGGAGAAAGGAGAATCCTCCTACAGTGTTGGTGGGCCTGTAAATTAGTGCAACTATTTTGGAAAATGATATGGAGGTTCCTCAAATACATACAGATAGAACTGCCGTATG
>NW_007766837.1:5948-6161 GCF_000696425.1 Galeopterus variegatus | reverse complement strand
TGTTTTGTTTTTGTTCTTGTTGTGAAGGGAATGACCAGGGTGGGAGAGCAATTTCCCCTGTACTTGTTAGGGTCAGTGCTTCTCTTCTCCCTTTGAATTCAGTAAAGCCTTGAGGTGAAAACCAATAATCTGAAATAAAGCACATCTCGGCCAGGCCCTGCGCCCAGGGGAGGGGGACAGACTGACCGCCCTGGTGACTTCCTAGCGTCATAG
>NW_007766837.1:2089-4983 GCF_000696425.1 Galeopterus variegatus | reverse complement strand
GTCTCTGGAAATAATAGAGAGATTACAATATTTCCTTCACATCACTTTAAAAAATCTCCCACAGCTGCTGGGGCAGAGCAGCAGGGACTGCGAGGTCATCTTCTCTGCCCACTGCAGGCTCGGCCTGCGTGCCTGGCTCAGGGTGGGTCTCTCAGGAGTCCGTGCCCACCTACCAAAGCCCTCCACATGAAAGACTGTTGGAACCAACTGAATTCTGCTTTCTAAAGTGGTTGCTCCAGAAGAGCCCAGCCTGAGATTAAAATGGGGCATGCAAATTTTATAATTTAGAAGAGAGGAATCTTACGTAGAGAGCACTAACATTTATAAAGCAAATGTATGTCACAGGGCCTAGACTCTAAAGCCCTGTAGTTTCAGTTTTAGCCTAACTTTTTAAAATTACACATAGAAATGTTAAGCTTGCAAAAGACAGGAAAATCTCCCCAGGCTAAAGTCTCTGTTGGAGATAAAGAATTGTAACACAGCAAAATTGCTGACTCAAGGACAGATGTCCTTGGTGCAGGTTAATGTACTGATTGATATGTTAAGAAAGTTGCTTGATTGTTATGTGAATATGCCAAGAAAATTGCTGTAGGGAAAGAAAGTGTTTGCTAAGAACAAGCTTTTGTTGGTGGACCAACTTAACTTTTTACTAATTGCATTATGGAATGTCACTTTGTTATTTCACTGATGTTACCAGCATCTATTGTTAAACTATACTTGGCCATAACTCCACCTATGTTCCTTTTCTGTAACTTTCTGCCCTGGAAAATAAATACTGGGAGGAGACCCCAGTCTGGTGTTATTTTTCTGAGGAGGAATGACTCTCTCTTGAGGGTTCCTGGAAAATTAAACCCTTCGGGGCTTCTCACTGCTCAGAAGAAATGGGCTTTGAGTAATCCTTTGCATCTCCATCACCCAGGGGGAGAGAGGTGAAAAGGAGAGGTGACAGTCCTACATCCCAACACCCAGGGCAATGCTCCCAGGCTGGACTTTCAGATGCACAGAATGGTGTGTCCCGTGGTTCTGTCATTTGTTAGAGGCTCCCTCTCTCCAGTGACTCGTATAGACAAATGTGACGTGTGCCATGCTGCAGGTGGTAGCTCTGATGTTTCTACAGTTAGTTAAACTAGTATCTGTGTTAGGTGCTGCATGTATCATGATGACTAAGGCCTCTGAAGACTCAAACAGAGTGAACATGTGGTCAGACATAAAACTGCTCAATTTTAGTGCAATCAAGGAAATAAGAGAAGTGGAGAGAGCAGCCTTCTGGAGAGCACATCCTCTGTGCCCCTTCCCCAGGATGAGCTGAATGAGCCAGACTGAGGTGCCAGGAGGATGGGGTGCAGCTGGGGCTGGGCATGGGCATGGGCACAGAGGCTGGAGGCAGATACTGCTGCTTAGGCCGTGGGGTATGTGGCACAGCCAGGGTGACCATATTGAGGGAGGAGTGGAAGGCTGCTCCAGGGACCCACAATTTCTCCCCGGGGGCAGTGACAGCCACAAGAAGAGGCTGCCAGTGGGGAAAAGGGGCTCATGGAGTCTTGGGGTCCCCGCCTCCTCCTGCAGCAGCTCCCACTCCCATCCCAGGATCTGCTCGAGTGGCTGAGAGGCTGCAAAAGGAAGACCCAGCTCTGCAAAGCCTTTCTTGACTCACAGATGTTGACGCTCCTCAGTTGAACTTTCCAAGCCCTCTGGATCTGAGCTTCTGCCTCCCACCCCACAGGCTCCAGTCTGGCCCCTGGGAGCCTGCATCTCTGCCCTGATGAGCCTGCATCTCTGTCCTGAGGTCCCCCACTCACCTGGCCTGCCTGAGCCCACTGCAGGGTGCCTCTGCCCCATGCTGCAGCCCCTGAGAACTGGCCTGTGAGGAGCTACCCCCTTTTCCCAGACCCAGTATGCAAGACAGGATACAGTGGGATGAGGACCCTTGAGCACAAACGCTGGCCCGAGAGGCAGATATGGGGTGGGGTGGGGGTCTATTAGCACAGCCTGGGATGAGCAGACCTGGGATGGGGACTGCACCAACCCCACCTTCTTCCTTCCCCTTGACCCTAATTCTAACTCATGCACAGGCCTGAGGTCAAAGATCAGTTCTTGAGGGATGCCCTCCTGGACCCTCAGGTCTATGCACACTCATAACCTTGTACCTCATGCATATCACAACTCAAACAATAATTTTAAGATGAGTGTTTATTTATTCATTCACTGTTGAGGTCTCAGCTCTAGAATGCCTACATGAGAGGAGCCCATTCCAGGAGAGGGTCAGGCAGGAACAGTTCATGGTCATGCTGTTCCTTTACATCCAGAGTGGGGAGGGGGAGAGGCAGTGGGAGGGAGAGGTAGATACAGAACCAGGCCAGCAATGCCTTTTGCATCTTTTGTCCTTTGTGACCTAGCTCTGGAGGTCACACTGGATCACTTCTGAGCAACTTCCATGTTCTACCCCCCAAACCCCCCTAGATGGTCACCAGGTTTCAAGCAAATGAAAATAGACTCCACCCACCCCTGTGGAGGATTCATAAAGCAAATGTACTTCACAGGGCCTGGTTTTCCAAAGCCTTGCAGTTTCAAATATTGACCTTGCAAAGGACAGGAAATTTCCCCCAGGCCATTGAGTCTCTGTTGCAAGATAAGAATTGTAACATAGCAAGGTTGCTGGCTCAAAGACAGACAAGTTACTGATTAATATATAAAGTCACTGCAAAGCTGCTGGAGGGAGAAGGAATGTTTGCTAAATCAAGCCTTTGTTAGTGGATCACTTATTGTCTAATAGAATGTCATCTGACTTGTTTTTACTGAATGTTTCCAGCTTCTATTGTAAAACTTGTTAAATTGTACTTAGCAAAACCCCACCTATGTCTCTTCCTGTAACTTGCTGGTCTGGAGAATAAATG
>NW_007766837.1:0-1089 GCF_000696425.1 Galeopterus variegatus | reverse complement strand
TTTGGTGGCTCCGTCACCCAGGGGAAAAGGGGTGACAAATCTGTGGGAGGCAAAGCGACACACCCCCTTTTGTAGAAATCATGGCATGATTCCCATGACATAACTAACATTTACAATCTTGACCATTTTTAAGTGTACAGTTCAGTGGTATTAGTACATTCACCCTTAACAAACTGAAAACAAATGATGAAGTTCAGTTTTACAGTAATAGTTTATGAACCATACTATCATTTAAAGTGTGCTCATTAATATGCAATTTATAAGGTTAAAGCTAATAAATGATACACGTGGGTGAAAAAGGACATTCCCATCGTGCAACCATTACCACCATGCATCTCCAGAACCATCCTTGAAATTAACCTTCTCCAGGAGACCTAGTTCAGAGGAAACTTTGTTGCAAGAAAACTGGACCCAGCCCTCAGGCAGGCATAACAACCAAATTATAAACTACATCTAAAAAAAATCTAAATCCAGCCGTCAGCACAAGTACCCTGGGCTAAGCTGGCTCTGTATAGACCCTGCCTGGGTCTGGACAGGAAGACTGAACTCCCAGCACCCACGCCTCTGGGCTCGGACAGCTCTCGAAAGGTCGTTGGTCCAAAGCCCCCGGATCCTGAAACATAAACACTGCATAATAAGAACTTTCTTAAAAGAAGATGGTTTCCATCATTTCCCAGCTGTCTGAGTTAATGGGCTGCTTCTCTGAGAACTAGAGAGATTAGCCCTAATAGGAGATACAGATGGTCAAGTGTGAGCCCCGGGAGACCGTGCCCTTGCCCTTGTCACAGCTGTTTCCTAATTCACTTTTCTTCTTCAGTAAACACTTTTCTGAGCTGCTGGTTTGGAAACAGAGCCGGACTACCAGAGACCCTGTGATGTTGATGGAGAATAAAGCTGGATGGAGACTGCAAAGAACTAGGACAAGAGACACAGAGGAGCTCCCGCAGCTCTCTGGAGCGTGAGGACTGAGCAGCTCCTGTGAAAGCTGGACTTCTGTCACAGCAGGAGCAGGAGACACCGTGTGGGAAGAAGCCACAGATGCTGTGTCCAGCCCACCTCGTCCCTTGCTAAATCATGCTTGTCTGAAAG
>NW_007766836.1:5813-6161 GCF_000696425.1 Galeopterus variegatus | reverse complement strand
TCAAGAGTTTGTCGAAAACCTAAGGTGCTTAATCTTCCCTTTTTACCTGGAAGAGAAAAGGCCTGTGATATGGCCTAAGATTCAGAGGAAAGATAAATCCTCCTTCCACTCAATTTCTATTTAGTTTACTTTCGGAAAGAGAGATCCCCTTCTCAGCAGCCCTGTATAACTCGAACGGAAGAAACTTTATTATATCTCCAACCCCCCCTAATCATTAGCGAATATTTATCAAGCACCAATTGTTTATACACTATGGAGACTGTCTTTTCAGGAGAAATGTGAAAGAACATCACATAATCTCTGATGTGTAGGAACAATAAATGTTGTTAGACATATCCTTTAATATAG
>NW_007766836.1:0-884 GCF_000696425.1 Galeopterus variegatus | reverse complement strand
TTTCTCTGAGTAGAATTACCTGGAGAGGTCTCTAAAACACAGGTTGGTGGGCTCTTCTGTTGGAATCAGTGGGTCTGCAATGGGCATGAGAATTTGCCTTAAAAAAAAATGTCCTCCTTGGTGTGCTGAGCTACTAGATTCTGAACCAGAACTGGAAAACTACCGCCTTAAAGTATACTGAGAAACTGTGTTCTTAAGATTGGTTAGCCTAACTAATCTTTAGTTTGCAAACATGGTTTGCTTTTTTTTTTTCTTTGCAGTTTTGAAAATGTTTATTTCTTATATTGCTTTAGTTGCAAATCGTTCATGTAAAAAAAAGTGACATGTAATTTCAGATAATTTTTGTGTGTCATATTATTCTTTTAAAATAAAGATTTTTGGTTTATCCATATTATTAAAAATTCAGAAGAAAGTTAAAATTCAGCCTCTTTTCCTTCATACCGACACACAGGATTTAGAAATTTACAGATAATTTGCTGATTATATGAATTATTGTTCAAATAAATAATATAAGACACATTATAAATTTTAAAAAAGTGAGAAAGAGGCTTCATGGTTAATTATGGGCAATGACTGCAGAGGGTGATCCAGATAGTCTACACCATGTGCCCTCGCTGTCAACAGACCATGATTAATCAATCAAGAATTCCTGTGCAGTCAACCACTTTGGTTGTACATCTGACATCACAAGCCCTCACTGTAGACCATACCATCAGTCTATATCCTCCACCTGTTTTATGTTTTCCTCCAAGAGATCCTCTGAAATGTGTGGCTGTACTGCAGTCAGATTTCAGTACTGATGGAGTTTGGATGTGTTGTCCCCTCAAAACTCATGTGGAAATGTAATCCCCAATGTGGCAGTGTTGGGAGCTGTTTGAGTAATG
>NW_007766835.1:5914-6161 GCF_000696425.1 Galeopterus variegatus | reverse complement strand
GAGGCACCTGGCCTAAACCTGGGCCCTCAGAGCACTCGTCCGTGGGCTTGGGGGCCAGGCCGAGTGGGTTCTTTCCTCCAGCCCTGGGGCGAGAAGGACCCTGCTGCAACTTGGCCCTTAAAAAAGTCAGTGTTGTATGGTGTCTTCTGCAGGTCCCAGCTCTGGCACTCACTATTTCCTGTCAATCCAGGAAAATATCTGGCTGCAGGTAAACCAGGTGACACTGGGAATCAGTGACGTGTCACAT
>NW_007766835.1:0-1576 GCF_000696425.1 Galeopterus variegatus | reverse complement strand
ACTGTGCTCTGCAGGAGGGTGCTTTGTGAGAAGTTCCAGAAAGGAAAATTCCACTCTCAGAAGTGAGTAGATTTAGGGAGAAATGGGGCAAGTCATTGGGCCTCTCTGCTGCTCTCTTGTGAAAGATGCAGACATGGTTCTGCAACAATCCACCCTGTTTCCTGCACAAACTACTCCAGAATGCGCCCAGAGGTAGATGCGCCATCCTTGTGGGCCTGCTTATGGGACAAATTCTGTATTTCAGGCTTCCTCCAGTCCTGTGTCTAGCTCTGTGTTATGTGAAATGGCAGAAAAGCCAAGTACAGGGACCCTCACCCTGTGAAAGAATTATAATCTCAGAGAGGATGTGACACCAATGAATCAGAAGAACAGAAGGACTCAGAACCATGCGTCAATCTGGCCATCATCTTTCTTTTGTGCACCTCCTCTGAGGCCCTGTGGGAACCCAGCACATGGGTCTTCACTGTCCCTCCCTGTCCTCAAGGGGCCTGCAGAGAAGTGGGCCGGGGTCACAGAATGAGATGGCCCAAACTTCTGTGAGTCTGGGTGCAGCACAATTACACATGGCCACCTGAGCCCCATGGAGGGACGTGGCTCTGCCCCGGGGGTACAGGTGGAGTGTGAACAGCAAAGAGAGGGATTTATGGGTTGAAATATGACTCCCCCACCCCCCAGAAAAAAGATATGGTAAGTTGTTTACTCCCAGTACCTGTGAATTCGACCTTATTTGGAAACAAAGTCTTTGAAGATGATCGGGTTATGATGAGGTCATTAGGACGGGCCCTAAACCAACATGAGTGGTGTTTTCATAAAAAGAGGAAACGTGAACATAGACCTGCACACAGGGAGAATGCCACAAGAAGATGCAGGCAGAGGTTGGGGTGATGCTGCCACATGCCAAGGAATGCCAGCAACCACCAAAAGCTGGGGAAGAGGCCTGGAGCAGACCTCCCGCACAGCCTCAAGGAACCACCCTGCTGACACCTGGACCTCAGACTTCCAGCTTCCAGAGCTGCAAGATGTCACATTTCTATTGTTAAACCCCACAGTCCCAGCAAACTGACACAGGGAGCCTGGGCCTTGTCCTTCAAAGATGCCCAAGAGGATGAATAGAAAGGACAGTCTCAGCAGAGGGTCTTCCATGACCCTGGGCATGGAAGTGCAGGGGAACAAGGCATCCGATACACCTTGGGGACGTGTCTGGCTCAGAGGGGCTCAGGCAGGGAGGAGAGTAGCAGCTGAGTCTGAAAAGGGGGGCCAGAGCTGATGGCACCTTGGGAAGGCACTCGGTCTGGGAGGCAATGGCAGGCAGGGACTAGAGAAGATGAGGAGAAAAACTTGACATTTGATCCTACAGGGATGGAGAGTCCTCTGAAAGACCCTAGAGGGGCCCAAGGATGTGGAGGGCCAGTGTGGGGACTGGCAGTGGGGCACTGTAAGACCAAGCGGTGAGCTGGTCCTCATGCCTGCCGAACAGTGTTGCTCCTGTAGTAGCCCCAGCCCCGCTCCTAGCCTGAGGCACCTGGCCTAAACCTGGGCCCTCAGAGCACTCGTCCGTGGGCTTGGGGGCCAGGCC
>NW_007766834.1:5841-6161 GCF_000696425.1 Galeopterus variegatus | reverse complement strand
TCCATAAACTGAAAGTGAATTTTCTGCCTACAATGTAGTCTGTATAGGTAAATTACATCAGGTAATATTTGTCTTTGTCTTTTTTCCTGTCTCGTGTAATCACAGTACCCCCTATAATTTTTCTTCTCATCTCCTCTCCCATGAATTCCCTGGTCTTTTCCTCATTAGCACCTTCTGCACCAACAAAACAAATCCCTGGTTGATTTCCCAGATCTAGTATTATAAGCTTTCAATTGTCCCTGAACACCGCTACGAAACTGTTCTTTACAGCACTCTATTTTCATCATATCACTCTAATCCAAAAAATTTACCAAGACATT
>NW_007766834.1:0-379 GCF_000696425.1 Galeopterus variegatus | reverse complement strand
GAGTCCCAATTTAGCAGTGCCTTCAAAAGGTACAAAGTATGAGGAGAAATAACACATAGATTACCTACTTTATGCCAGCTCCTTTTCTAGGTACTTTATACATATTTTCTCATCTGTTCACAACCTTGTGATAAACACTAATAGTTGATTAAAAATTCATATTAAAATAACATAAATTTCTCTCTTAAAGTTGGCAAAAAGAATTTTTAAAAGAATGTAGGAAAGAATTCTAAAATTAAGAAATATAGTAAAATAAGAAAATGTGTTTTATGTATTTGACTTACAAAAAACATATGTTTTGAAGCTTCTTCAAACTTTTCCATAAACTGAAAGTGAATTTTCTGCCTACAATGTAGTCTGTATAGGTAAATTACATCAG
>NW_007766833.1:5823-6161 GCF_000696425.1 Galeopterus variegatus | reverse complement strand
AAATCCAAACTCATACAATTGTATCCATTATGTATGTGCCCTTTTTTATATCTCAATTATTCCTTGATGGATCTGGTTGTGTTTTGTTTTTTAAATTAGCCTGGCATCTTTGTGAGGTGTCTATTTTGGGGTTCTCTATTAGGTTCCATTGATCTATATGTCTATCCACTGGCAATACCACACAGTCTTGATTGCTGTAGCTAAATACGAAGAGTCTTCGAAAAGTTCATGGAAGGATTCATACTATCTTTTAATTCAGTTTTTCCATGAACTTTTTGAAGTGCCCTCCTACTAACCTTTAATCAGGTAGGGTGATTCCTCCTGCTTTATTCTCCTTT
>NW_007766833.1:0-436 GCF_000696425.1 Galeopterus variegatus | reverse complement strand
AAAAAAAAAGAAATCCTGCCATATGTGGCACCACGGATGAAACTTGAGTACATCATGCTAAGTGAAATAAGCCAGTCACAAAAGGACAAATACTACATGATTCCATGTATATGATATATTTAAAATAGTCAAACTCATAGAAGGAGAGAGTAGAGGTAGTTGCCAGGGGCTGGGAAGAGGGGGAAATGGGGAGTTGTTGCTGAATGGGCATAAAATTTCAGTTATGCAAGATGAATGAGTTCTAGAAATCTGCAACATAGTGCCTATAGTTAACAATAACATATTGTGCATTTAAAAAACTTGTTGAGGGTTGGAACTCTCATGGTAAGTGTTCTTACCTCAGAAAAAAAAGGGGGCATGAGGAGATTTTTGGAGGTGATGGATACGTTTGTTACCTTGATTGCAGTGATAGTTTCATGCATATATGCATAAATCC
>NW_007766832.1:5668-6161 GCF_000696425.1 Galeopterus variegatus | reverse complement strand
GGTCCTTGTTTAGGCACGTGCTTTCATTTCTCTTGCTTAAATACTTGAGTGGAACAGCTGCTCCTTGTGATGTTATTGTCACACATTTTACTTCTATGTATAATAAACCTCCGTACACATTGTTATTATTATAACTTTAATCAGTCGATTCTTTTAAAAGAGATTATAAAAGGAAGAACAAATTTTTACATTTTTCCTTTTATTTACCACTTCATGTGCTGTTTATTTCTTTGTGTAGATCTAGATTTATGTCTGGTATCATTTTGTTAGCCTGGAAGATATTGTCACTTGGTATAGATTCTAGGCTGACTTGTTTTCTTTCTTTCAGTATTTTGATACTGTTGCTCCACTGTCTTCTGCTTGGATTATTTTTCATCAGATCTTTACTCTCATTCTGATCTTTGTTCCTCTATATGTAATTGGTTTTTTCTTTTTGGTTATTTTCGGATTTTTTGTTTTATCAGGGGTTATAAGCAATTTCATTTTGATGTGC
>NW_007766832.1:2063-2707 GCF_000696425.1 Galeopterus variegatus | reverse complement strand
CTCCTATTTTTGAGGTAGTTGTTGCTGTCCAATCTCGATTCAGTGATGGATCCAAGAAGACATTTTGATTTTCAGTTTTTTTCAACTTTTTTCCTGTTGTGGTGATGGGGGTAAGGACTTTCTCACATGCTGGACTAGAATCAGGAGTCCCTACCTTTGCTTTTATAAATCATTCTGACTTTTCATTACTAAAGCATAACTGAATAAAAGCTGACTGATACAAATGTCTCTGAATATATGTTTATTTAAGAGTAAGGCACGGGCCGGCCCGGTGGCGCACTGCTACTGTGCGCCGCTTGGGAGCGCGGCGACGCTCCCTCCGAGGGTTCAGATCCCACATACAGACCGGTTCCCGCTCACTGGCTGAGCGAGGTGCGGGCGCAACACCGAGGGTTGCGGTCCCGTTGCCGGTCCCGGTCCGGTACGGGCGCAACACTGAGGGTTGCGATCCGATGCCGGACACGAAAAAAGACAAAAAGGAAAAAAAAATAAAAAAAGAGTAAGGCACTAGAAAGCTGATTGGAAGCTGTGTGTGTGTGTGTGTGTGTGTGTGTGGTTTGTTAAATAGTGGAATTCATGTGGGATTATAGACTAGAGACCAAATGATTTCATTGAAGGACCCGAAGAATGAGTATCTGTTAATC
>NW_007766832.1:0-270 GCF_000696425.1 Galeopterus variegatus | reverse complement strand
GCTCCCCTGTTAATATTTTTTGGAATTAGATGTGGAGCTTACGATTTTGGTGATGGTGGACTGTGTAATTTGGAACAACACTACCAATGAGGAAGACTAAAAATACCACACAAAATATCTCCTTGAGGAAATCAGATTGTTTTTGTAAGGCAATAAAATATTAGTCCAGATTCACACAGTAATATTAGACCAGCCCAAACTGTAATATCCCAGGGCTCATATTCTCCCTGCTTTGCTATGCTCTTCTTTTAGATACAACTAATGTCTTCA
>NW_007766831.1:5806-6161 GCF_000696425.1 Galeopterus variegatus | reverse complement strand
CAATTTCATTTAGGTTGTCTTTCATTTTCTCATTAATATGTAGAAATTCTGTATATACCCATATTCTGGATATGAGTATTTTGTTGGATATATACTACAAATATCTCTTTCTCTTTGGCTTGCCTTTTCACTCTCTTAATGGTGTTTTTTGATAAACAGAAGTTCTTACTTTAATGTAGGTCAAATTTTCAGTTTTTTTATGATTAGCCCATTTTGAATCCTTATGTATCCCAAAGCCATGAGAGTATTCTATATTTTCTTCCCCAAATTTTGTTATATCTTTCACATTTAGATCTATGTGGAATTGAATTTAGTGTGCGGAATAAAATATAAGGGTCAATCATCATTTTTTTTT
>NW_007766831.1:0-1160 GCF_000696425.1 Galeopterus variegatus | reverse complement strand
TTTCTCATAATTAATATCCTTAAAATTATACTGTAAATTTGGTAAGTGCAAAATATCTCATTGTGGTTTTAATTTTCACTTTTAAAAAAGATTTTGACTAAAATTTTACATATACGTGTATATATATATATATAGTTTTATATATATAGGACATTCATCCTTTCTCCTGTGAAGTGCTTTTTCATGTCCTTTTCCAATTATCTGTATATCCCTCCAATACCCTGACCTCTAGGCAACCTGTAATCTATTTTTTGTTTCTGTGAATTTGCCAACTATAGATATTTCTTATAAGTAAAATCATACAATATTTGTCTTTTTGTATTTGGTTTATTTTACTTATCATAAAGTTTTTAAGGTTCTTCCATTTTATAGGATATATCAGAACTTCATTCCTTTTTTATGGCTGAATAATATTTCATTGCATGTGTATACCACATTTAGTTTATCTATTCATCAGTTGATAGACATTTGTGTTGTTTCCATCTTTTGGCTATTATGAATGTGCTGCTATGAATATTCTTGTATAGGGTTTTGTGTGGACATATGTTTTTATTTTTCTTAAGTAGATACCTAGGAGTTGATTTGTTGGGTCCTATGTTTAACCATTTGAGCAACTGCCAGTGTTTCCCAAAGTGGCTCCATCATTTTACATTCCCATAAGCAGGATCTGAGGGTTCCAGATTTTCTTCATCTTGCCAACACTTGTTTTGTCTGTCTTTTCAATTCTAGCCCTTTTAGTGAGTGTAAAATGGCCTATCCTTTTTTGAATTTGCATGCTGGGGTGACTAAGGATGTTGACCATCCTTTCATGTGCTTATTGCCTATTTATTGATATATCTTCTTTGAAGAAATGTCTTCAGATCTTTCACCTGTTTTAAAAAATTGGGTATTTTTAGTATTGAGTTGTACGAGTTTTAAGATATATTCTAGATACTAATCTCTTATATGATTTACAAAGATATTCTATTCTGTGGATGTTTTAATTTGCATTTTCCTGATGACAGTTAAGTTGAGCCTTTTCATATATTTATTGTTTTTTTCACTGTCCTCTGTTCTTAAACACCTTAAACACCTGTTCTTAAACATCAAAGTGTCTGCCCAATTTCATTTAGGTTGTCTTTCATTTTCTCATTAATATGTAGAAATTCTGTATATACCCA
>NW_007766830.1:5451-6161 GCF_000696425.1 Galeopterus variegatus | reverse complement strand
GCCATGCTCTAACCAACTGAGCTAACCAGCCAGCCCTAAAACTGTTGTCACTGTGGAGGAAGTGGGGAAGTGTCATACCAGACGCTGGCTGGTTTTGCTGCAAATGAGATCCTCGTTCTTGTTTCCATTTCTCCGTCCCTCAGCCAGCTTCAAGCGCCCGGTGGTGATCCTGGGACCTGTGGCAGACATTGCTATGCAGAAGTTGACTGCTGAGATGCCTGACCAGTTTGAAATTGCAGGTGAGAAACCAGGTCCTGTTTGGTGAATTCACCTTGTTAGTGAATCATTTCCCAGCCTCTGGGGCTGAGGCAGCTTAATGATGAGCTGATAATGATGCTTTTTTGGGAAAATAAAGATGGAAAACGTGAGGCAGATGAGCCACCAGTGTCCCTTCCAATGCTCAGGCCAGACATCCTCAGTCAATGTTGGCACTGTTTGTCTGGATAGAACCTCAGAATCCTTCTTAACACACTTCACCAGGTAGCCATTCCCAATTGAGACAAGGTGCCATTTGTTCAAGAGATGTTTACTGAACTACAGACCCGGCTGTGAACAAGACAGGCAAGGTCCCCAGAGGAGGTCAAAAGTTAATAACTATAGACACAATTAAAACAGAATATGGGTCAACAGACTACAACTCTCTGGCCAAATCTGGCCTGCATTTTGTTTTTACAGGGTCTATGAGCTAAGAATGGTACATATACTTTTTC
>NW_007766830.1:0-380 GCF_000696425.1 Galeopterus variegatus | reverse complement strand
TTTTTCTGTCTTTCTGTGTGGTCCAAGGTGGTGCCACCATGTCCACATTCCAGCCAGGGGGATGGGGAATGAACATAGAGGGGGCTCAGTCCTGCTCTTAAAGAACAGGAACCCAGAATTGCATGTATTCATTCTGCTTGCATCCCATGGGCTGGTACTGAGTCACATGGTCATCCCTAGCTGCAAGGGATGCTGCGAGATGTGGTCTTTAGCTAAGAAGCTGAGACCTGGCTAAATCAGTGTTTTGTTTGTTTGTTCTGGGATTTTTTTGTTGCTGGCCGGTAAGGGAATCTGAACCGTTGACCTTGGTGTTATCAATGCCATGCTCTAACCAACTGAGCTAACCAGCCAGCCCTAAAACTGTTGTCACTGTGGAGGAA
>NW_007766829.1:5426-6161 GCF_000696425.1 Galeopterus variegatus | reverse complement strand
CATTAATGCCAAACAGTCTTGATTGTTAAAGCTATCTAATAAATCTTGAAATTGAATAAACTGATTTCTCCCACTTATTCTTCTTTTACAAGATTGTTTTAGCTATTCTAGTTCTTTCACCTTTCAATATACATTTTAGAATAAGCTTGTCTACATATATAAAACAAATCCCTCTGGAATATTGATGGAAATTACATTAAACATGTATATCAATTTGCTGAGAACTGATATTTTTATTATATTGTCTTTCAATCAATGAACATGGTATATATCTCTGTTTATCTAGTTCTTTAATTCCTTTCACCAGTGTTGTATAGTTTTCAGCATACAAGTCCCATACCTGTTTTGTCAAATTTACACCTTTCTTTTTTATTAAGTTTTGTAAATGTTATGTACTTTTAATTTGTTTTCACATGTTAATTTCTAGTATATGAGGATACAATTGATTTTTGTATGTTGATTTTGGGTCCTGTGACCTTACTGAACTTTTTTATTAGATATAGATAGAGGAGAGTTTGGGTTTTTATTTTTTCTGTTTTGTTTTGTTTTTAGCTTACTTGGGGTTTTCTACATAGAACGCCATTATACTTGAAGTGAATTTCTTATAGATAATTCTGCCAATGTCTATCTTTTAATTGGTATATTTAGGCCATTTACATTTAATGTAATTATAGTTATGTTAGGGCTTAAATCTGCCATTTTATTTTTTTGTTTTCTGTTTTTCCTTTTTTTTTT
>NW_007766829.1:3183-3514 GCF_000696425.1 Galeopterus variegatus | reverse complement strand
GCTCACAGTTCTGGAGGCTGGGAAGTTCAAGATCAAGGGTCCATCATCTGGCAAGGGCCTTCTTGCTAAGTCATCCCATGATAGAAAGGCAAAGAGAAGGCAATAGAGAACAAGAGATCAAACTTGCAGCCTTAAGACCTTTTAGAATCCACATTAATCCATTCACGAAAGTGGAGCCCTCATGTCCTAAACACCTCCCATTAGGCGTCACCTCCCAACACTGTTGCTTTGGGGATTAAGTTTGCAACACATGTTTCTTGGAGAACACATTAAAACCATACCAGTGTGGGTGTGGGCTGTGGGTGTTTTTTTGTTTGTTTTGTTTTGTTTT
>NW_007766829.1:0-258 GCF_000696425.1 Galeopterus variegatus | reverse complement strand
AGCCTGCCTTTCCTCCATGGAATTGCTTTTGCATAATTGTCTAAAATCAGTTGACCTACTCGTGTGGGGTTTTCTGGGTTCTATTCTGTTTCATTCATCTGTGTCTATGAGAGTGCTTCAAAAAGTTCGTGGAGATATTTGAATTATCTTTCAATTGTATTTTTCCATGAATTTTTTGAAGTACCCTCATATTTCTACATTAATGCCAAACAGTCTTGATTGTTAAAGCTATCTAATAAATCTTGAAATTGAATAAAC
>NW_007766828.1:5711-6161 GCF_000696425.1 Galeopterus variegatus | reverse complement strand
CAGAAAAAGATTAGCAAACACCCACAGCTGGAAAAACTACAGAGGATTAGATGTGTCATCTCTTACCATCAATGAGGACATTTCACTAAATTTGCTCAGAAGGGCCCGAGGAAATTCCTGGGTGATGGATCTAAAATGCATCTCCAGGACAATACTGGTGTACTCCTAACTACTTGAGGCTGGAACAGTGGCGAATATGGAAGCCCCTTGGTGCTGGTCAGTCACCTGCAGGTGGGCCACAGCTGAGCCTCTGCAGCCCTAGTGGCCTGGCGGTGATACGGCCCAGCAGAGATGAGAAGCCACCTCCACTCGCTGAGACTCAGGGTGAGTGAGTGAGTGTGTGTGTGTGAGAGAGACAGAGAGAGAGGAAAACACAGAGACAGAGAGAAAGGGTGAGACAGAGAGAGACCGAGAGAGACAGAGAAATTAAGAAAGGAAGAGAAAGGGTGA
>NW_007766828.1:0-1658 GCF_000696425.1 Galeopterus variegatus | reverse complement strand
TGCGATCCATTGCCAGACACGGAAAAAGACAAAAAGACAAAAAGACAAAAAAAAAAAAAAATTTCGAAGTGGTTTGCCAGGTTCCTAAAGCCCAACCTAGAGGCCCACACATCTTAGGTTTAGAATTCTTGAACTAAAGGATTTCAAAGGTTCTTTCCAGCTGGAAGACCCTGTGCTCCCATTACCCCATGCCAACCCTGAGTCATTTCTTCACCAGACCAAATGATCCTTGTTACCAGTCTCATTTTCTGGTCCTTACTGTTTCTCTGTGTCCCTTGGAAGGTACAGAGCCAGGAATTGGTATCCTAATCTACTAGGATTCTCGTATAATGGGAAGGTAACGGAAGGACAGTGACTAGCCCAAAATGAAACAATAAACTAGTGGAAGAGCCAGAACTTGAACTGAACTCTCCAGAGGACCTGCCCTGTACTGCTCGACTGGAGCCACACACAGAACAAGATACTGAAGAACACGAGAGAAACCTGCTCACACTGGTCAGCATGGCTTCCTCAAGGTGGCGCAGGGGTCCCGTGTGAGCCTGACCAACATGACACTGCACCATGGGAGGGCTGCAGTTGGGCCCTAGCAGGCTGATCCAGCCCAGGGGCAGCCCATGGAGGTGGGATCCTTCCTTTCTTCTTGTTTTCCCAAGTGTCTGTGCAGCATCATCTGTTGACATCCACATTCCTCATGGGCCTTGGGAATCTGTGCATTTTCCTTCCACCCGTTAATCTGCCATCACTCTGGGTGACGTCGCCTCCAACCTAATGGCTATTCCATCCCTTCGGTCTCCCTGTTTCTCAGAGTCCTCAAGACCAGTGCTCTCCATGATGTTTGAAAACGTCACTGTTTCTGAAGGGCTTCCCTCCATCTCAGCCAACTGCCATCACGACCGTGGGGACAAGCACCGGGAGTGGCTGCACAATCTCTCAGGACAAGAGGAGGGAGGGCTGTAGAGCAGCCACAGGACACGGGCCTTGGAGGCACGCCCGGAAGCTCGAGAGAGGAGGTCTGAGCACAAAGGGAGGCTTTGCTGATAAATCCGATAGCACAAGTGGGCAAATTCTTTACAAGAAGGTCTAGCCAGAAAACACACTGGGGCCAGATCATTGTGCACATGCGTGTTGCTAGTTTAAAACACAGCTGCTTGATTTTGACATTCCTCCCCTGTCGAAGTGGCATCTGTGTCCCCTTCCTTCATGTCTGGGAGGGCTGTGACTGCTTTGAACAGTCCTGTGCAGCTCCCAAGGCCAGGTCAGAAAAGGCTGTGTGGCTCTGGCCTTGCTCTTGGACCCCGAGGGCTGTGTGGGTAGTCTCTTGGTCCAGAGGCCACTGTGCTGGGAGGTGCCCCTGGGCTGGCCCAGCCAGCAAGTCTGGACTTGTCCCTGCCAAGGCACTAGTCTTGTAAGTCAAGTGACCTGGATGATCCAGACCAGCCCATCTGCCAGCTGAATACCACCAAGTGACCTCTCGAGGCCGTATGGGACAGAAGTATCAGCCAGCCCAGTTCTACCCAAATTCCTGACCCACAAAATCAAAAGAAATGATAAAATGGTTGTTGTTTTAAGCTACTAACTTTTGGAGTGGTCTGTCACACAGAAAAAGATTAGCAAACACCCACAGCTGGAAAAACTACAGAGGATTAGATGTGTCATCT
>NW_007766827.1:5955-6161 GCF_000696425.1 Galeopterus variegatus | reverse complement strand
AGCATACTGGATTAGTCCATTTTCTGTCATCTATAACAGGATACATGAGTAATTTATAAGGAAATAAAATTTATTTTTACAGTTTTGAGGGCTGGAAAGTGGAAGGTCCGAGGGGAGTATTCAGTAAGGGCTTTCTTGTTGGTGAGGACTCTTTGCAGGCTCCCAAGGCAGCACAGAGCATACATTAGTCCATTTCTGTTGCTTAT
>NW_007766827.1:0-604 GCF_000696425.1 Galeopterus variegatus | reverse complement strand
TGTCATAAAGGGTTTGAAATAAAAGTTATAGTCTATTTCTACTGGTGGTTTAAAAAAAAAAATTCCAATGCAATTCCTTTCCCATGCAGAGCCGTGATAAAGTATACCTTAAAGGCATAATTTCTTTTCTCTTGAACCATCTGAAATATATGACCGTCAGTCAGAGGGACTTTGGAAAAAATCTAAAGCACAAGTTCTTCATTTCTAGCTATTTGCAACTGAATTATTAAAGTCAGTCCAGTGAACTACAGTCCAGTGGAGCAGATTGAAATCATTTACATTAATTTTGTTAGTCTCTGGTCAAAGATAATGTACCTCCATCCACATCGTTACCAAGGCAGCCAGATCAGATCTGCTGTTCACATAAAAACCAAGACATAAACCACAACCCTAGTATGGGTATTTTGGGTAAGCAAATCAGGAATTTATCTCACAATGTTTTGAGCTCCTTAGCTAGTTTCTTTCACGTAGTTGGTGGGGTAGGGAGCAATAAAAAATAATTGGTTATTTGTTGGTGAATTGGCCTCAGAGCAGTTTAAGTTTAACCTGGAGGATGGTCTCTTGTTTTTGTTTTTATAGTTAATGTGTCATTCTCTTCTAGACT
>NW_007766826.1:5880-6161 GCF_000696425.1 Galeopterus variegatus | reverse complement strand
CACAGAGGATCTTTGTAGTGTCTTTTTATATTCAGTCAGTTTTAACTGCAACCTTTTATTCTCCCTCGACAATATAATACCTTCAGTCTCAGGACTGCACAGCGTCTTCAATCACGTAACTTTCCTTGACTGTTTAATGAGGATCTTTATCACTACATTTTAGGGAGTGCCTTGGAGTCTCTTTCCAATCATGGGAGCGCTAAAAGATATGTAGATATGTACAGGACATAATTAAAATGGTCTCAGGCTGTTGTAGAGATTCCAAGCAAAAATAAATAAAT
>NW_007766826.1:0-687 GCF_000696425.1 Galeopterus variegatus | reverse complement strand
TTATTGTTATTTACTGAAATATTCAGCAATATCCATTGCACCTTAATTCTTTTTGAGATTCAAAAATTCTCCACCTGTGAATCAGAACTGTGTGAATACAGTGGAATCCAAACTGTTAAGGTTTGTTTCTGAAGCACAGCCACCTCTTGGCTTTTTTTTTTGTCTTTTTCTGTGACCGGTAAGGGCAGCGCAACCCTTGGTGTGGTGTCGTCTGCACCGTGCTCAGCCAGTGAGCGCACCGGCCATTCCTATATAGGATCCGAACCCACTGAGGGAGCGTCGCTGCGCTCCCAGCACCGCATTCTCCCGAGTGCGCCACAGGGTCGGCCCCACCTCTTGCCTTTAATTGTTATGTATGTATCTTGTGTAGATGGTACTTGAGAATCTGGCCAAAGTACACTTCATGTTTCACATGAGAACATGAAGTGTACCACTTCAAGCCACATAATAGAGTTATAATAAAATGTGTTATAATAAAGTTATAATAGAGTTATAATAAAATGTATAATAAAATGTGTTTTCCTAATCCCTTAAGAGATCCTATAGATAACACAGCCACACTGACAGAAAAAGAATCCTTGAAACTTAAGGTAGTGAATCACAGATTCATTTCAAAGTTACTGATACACAGAGGATCTTTGTAGTGTCTTTTTATATTCAGTCAGTTTTAACTGCAACCTTTTATTC
>NW_007766825.1:5730-6161 GCF_000696425.1 Galeopterus variegatus | reverse complement strand
GTCCTCATCGATGTCACCTTCCTCCTGTGTCCTCACATGGTAGAAAGGGCAAGGCAGCTTTGGGGGGTCTCTTCTGTAAAGGCACTGATATCAATCTACCCTCATGACCTAATTACCTCCCAAAGTTCCCCAAATCTTAATACCATCACTTTGGGGGTTAGGATTTCAACTTATGTATTTTGGGAAGACATACACATTCAAACCATAGCATGAGCACAGTATGTATTACATAGTATGGGCTTGATCAATGCTGTGGAAATATATTATACCTAAATATTTGAACTGCCACAGGAGTATATCAGTCATTATCTATCTATCTATCGGTTTAACTTATTTTCTTCAAAAACGGAATCTTATTAAAAACAAGTTGAAAATAGATATTTTCTTCCCAAAACTCTATATAATGAGTGTGTGTTTCCATATCTTCTTAA
>NW_007766825.1:0-1078 GCF_000696425.1 Galeopterus variegatus | reverse complement strand
TCCACCAACAACCTCAGAATATTCATTCTTCTTATCAGCACGTGGAGCATTCTCCAGAAGAGACCACATGTTAGTTCACAAAGCAAGCCTTAACAAATTCAAAAAAATTGAAATTATTCCATGTATATTTTTCTGATCACTGTGGATTAAAATTAGAAATCAATAATAAACCAAATGCTGAAATCTATACAAATTCATGGAAATTAAACAACATTCTACTTAATGACATGATGGTCCAAGAAGAAATTAAACTGGAAACCAAAAAATTTCTTGGAACTAATGAAAATAATGGCACATCATACCCAAACCTGTGGGATATAGCAAAAGTAGCAATAACGGGGAAATTTATAGCATAAAATGCTTACTTCAGAAGAATGGAACAATGGCAAATAAATAACAATTCACCTTAAAGATCCCAAAAAACAAGAACAATCCAAACCTAAAGTGAGTAGACAGAAATAAATAATTAAGATCAGAGCAGAACTAAATGAATTAGAAACATGAAAAACAATACAAAAGATTAATGAAACAAGAAGTTGTTTTTGTTGAAAAGATAAATAAAATCGACAAACCTTTAGCAAGATTAACTAAGAAGAGAGAAGACCCAAATAACAAAAAATAAAAATGAAAAAGGTGGTATTACAACTGACACCTTAGAAATACAAGGAATTATGAGAGACTACTATAAACATCTATATGTCAACAAATTTGAAAATCTGGAGGAAATGGAAAAATTTCTGGATGCATACAAATTACCAAAACTGAGCCAAGAAGATGTAGAATATCTGAGCAGACCAATTACAATAAATTAGATGGAAGCTGTTATCAGAAAGCTGCCAACAAAGAAAAGCCCAGGACCAGATGGGTTCACTGCAGAGTTCTACTAAATCTTCAAAGAGGGACTGATACCAGTTCTCTACAAACTGTTCCAAAAGATTGAAACAGAGGCCATTCTCCTAAACTTGTTCTATGAGGCAAACATCACCCTGATACCAAAACCAGGCAAAGATGCAACCAAAATAGAAAATTACAAGCCAATATCCTTGAGGAGTATAGATGCAAAAATCTTCAATAAAAT
>NW_007766824.1:5739-6162 GCF_000696425.1 Galeopterus variegatus | reverse complement strand
AATATAGTATAGAATGTAAAATGTTTCATAACATCCCAATACAGCCATGCAAATTATTCATAAAAAAAATTCAGATACTTGTAGTCTCCTTTCAAAATTACTAAAATAAAAAGAACGAAATCAATTAGATCATACTCTTGCTTTAAAAATAAGACATGTTCTGAATCTAGAACTTTGCAACGAACATTAATTTTATTTAGAAAACATTTAGGAAAAATATTTAATTTGAAAGTATTTAACATATACATTAAATAAGAAAAAGTAAGCACAATTATTTGAAAGAAAACATATTGATAATATCTGAAAACCTAGATGAGGCATTTAATTATTTCTTTTTTAAAACTAGGTGGAGTAATATTGGGCAAGATAATTCTGACAACCACCCACTAAGGTCAAGGAGAAAAATCTCAAATTATACATGTA
>NW_007766824.1:0-265 GCF_000696425.1 Galeopterus variegatus | reverse complement strand
AAAAAAAGAAGGAAAAAATTTCTTTAGGATCTTTTGGAGAAAAGTTGATTAGTATAAAAAATTCAAAAGTCTGCTAAATACAACTTTAAGCTGAATCTGCAATTCTTAAATTTAAGATATTTATAAAGTATTAATTATGCAGTGTTCTGGGAAATGGTATTGATAACAAAACAGACTTTTATATAAATATAAATAAACTTTAATAATATAGTATAGAATGTAAAATGTTTCATAACATCCCAATACAGCCATGCAAATTATTCAT
>NW_007766823.1:5786-6162 GCF_000696425.1 Galeopterus variegatus | reverse complement strand
AGCATCTGCTTTAATCAGCCCTCCAGGTCATCCTGATGCACTCTGAGGTCTGAGAACCGCCGATGTAGTGGGACAACGGGCAGGAGGATGATCTAGATGGAGACAGGTGCGGAAGCTCAGGGCCCGGGCCCGTTTCAGTGCCAGGAAAGGGGAGGAGCAGGGAAAGCGCGAGATGAAGTTTTTCCCCTTGTTCTAGTCATATCCGGTTCTGACCAGGATATGGTCGTGGTGGTTCTGCTGGAATTGCAGGGGATGAAGCACAGTGATGGGACTCAGAGTGTACATGAAGCTATGTAGTGTAAGAAATCCAAATACCTGGGAAAGGTCCAGCAGACAGCAGTCATCAGAGAGCTGAAGTAAGGGAATCGAAGAGGGA
>NW_007766823.1:0-222 GCF_000696425.1 Galeopterus variegatus | reverse complement strand
CCTGACCAGGCTACAAGCTCCTTGGGAACACACACCATAGCTTAAAACGCTTCTGTGCATTCCCTAGCTTATGGCATCTGACCCATAGCAGTGGGCTCCCTGACTGCAAACAATGAGTTTGGTGATGCCAGGGGGTGGCCAGGCCAAACTGCAGTGGTGTCCTTAGTGAGCATCCCTACAAAAGCTTAAGGCCTGGTACACAGGGATGTGAAGTTGGAATAG
>NW_007766822.1:11566-11798 GCF_000696425.1 Galeopterus variegatus | reverse complement strand
GTGCCCAAGGTCACACAGAGTAAGCAGCGGAACTCAGATTCAACTTCAGACTGGTCAGTGCGGTTCATTCCTGACACTTTAGAACAGAACCGTGGTTGCTAGAGGTGGGGAGGGAGCTGGGGAGAAATTGGTTAATGGACACAAAGAACGATTATGTTTTGTAATGATGAGTATGCTAATTATTCTGATTTGATCATCACATATTGTACACAGGTATTGATATTCAACTCTG
>NW_007766822.1:5477-6162 GCF_000696425.1 Galeopterus variegatus | reverse complement strand
GCTGCCCTGTTCATGCTGAGCTCCGCTCGTAGTGAGTCCTTCTGTCTCCCCATCGGGGCTGTCACAATCCCCCTGGGGTCTGTCTCACTCCACCTGCACATACACTCTGCTTCAGCGCCTCCTGCCTTCTCCTTCTCTTTCTAACCCACAGTTTCAGTTGGGGGAAAATGAACTTAGCTCCTTAAAATGCTGCTGTGCACACCACTCAGCTTGCCTCCATCACCAGTGTCCTCATTATTGTCAGAGTCACCAGTTACTCTTCTTCAGAAGTTGTTTGCACATAGCACCAATACCTGTGGGAGATGCCACCATGGTGCTCAGGGAGGGCCCTGACACTTGGGGTGGGTCCTCACTTCCTACGACCTCTCCTCCAGCTGGGAACCACACCTCAATCTGCAGCCACTTTGGGGAGGAGCACTTTTAGCAAAATTTTGGTAATCAACTTAACTTTTATTCAAAATTTGATTCTGCATCTATACCAAGAATTGCTGGGCAACTCTAAATTCAAAATCTCCATTTACCAGGAAAAGTGTTGAAGTATTTGTTCTTCAGTGGGTTGACGGACGTATCCCACACTATACTTTCTAGAGAGGCCAGCGTCTGTTCACTTTGAGTTATAGTCCCAAGCAATGGGATCCAGGGCTGCTCCTGACCCAGCAGGAGCCACCCCACACATGAGGCCATC
>NW_007766822.1:0-1602 GCF_000696425.1 Galeopterus variegatus | reverse complement strand
CCAGACTTTGCCCAACACAGTCAAGGAATGAAACAAGCTCCTCAGAGCTTTACAATTCAAAGGCAAAGTTATCTTAGACCCTGGAATGAGGAGCTTGCGCAGTGGGAATTCTGACAACCATGGTACAGCTGGTTCTCAGATCACCCCAGTAGCTCCAAAATCTATCTGAAAGTCTTGTCTGACCTAGAAGTTTCTTCAGACATTGTCAATTGTAACCTATTTGATGTGCAAGCAGACTGTAACCTAATTTATAACAGGCAGCCCCAGTCTCAGCCCATCACAGGCAGCGAGTGCCCTGTGCCTCACTTCCGCTTTCCCTGCCTCACTTTCCCTTTTCTTTCTATAAATCTTAGCCACCACCCAGCAGCCCTGGAGTCACTCGGAACCCGCTCTGGCTCTGGTGGCCGCCCGATTAGCTAGCTGTTCTTTGATCAATTAAACTCTGTTAAATTTAATGTGCCTAAAGTTTTTCTTTTAACAAAAGTAATCAGATTTAAAACAATTACGTGAACTTGTAAAGATTTAGACAAACAAGACCAAGTGATTGGTGACTTATGTAAGCATAAGAGTTCATGAATTCCACTCCAAATCCTTTCCAGGCAAAATGCATGTGTGTGTACTGTATTTATCATATTTACAAATTAAAAGGAGCCTCTTGTGCCTAGGTACAGGTGCAAGGTGAGGTGACCACACTAAGTGAAGTGCGTAAGAGAAGCAGCAGCACCGGGACCTGTCACATGCCGTACCGCTGCACCTCCTCCTCCATCACGTGGGGCCAAGCAGAACACGGCCCAGCAATCGCACACAGAAAAGCAGGTGTCCTCTGCGAGAAATACCATGTTCCCCGTAGAAAGGCACTTTAAGAAATGTAATAAGGGGTCGGCCCGGTGGCGCACACGGTAGAGTGCAGTGCTTGGGAGCGCAGCGAGGCTCCCACCGAGGGTTCGGATCCCGTATAGAGACCGGTCCGCTCACTGGTTGAGCGCGGTGCAGGTGAGACACTGAGGCTTGTGATCCCGTTGCCAGTCACGAAAAAAGACAAAAAGGGGAAAAAAAAAAAAAAAGAAATGTAGTAAGGATCACGTGGACCAGTCCTACGGATCAAGATGTCACAGTGACTAGAGGTTGAGTCCCACAGGAGACCCGACAAACCCTTTGGGAGCTTCGTGGTGGAGGGACCTGGGCAGGCACCTTCATGCAAGAGGCACGTGGGCACCTCTGCCAATGCTCTTCTCTCCACAGCACACAGAATACAGTAGCGTGTGAAACCTGCCAAACGTAGCTTCTCTTCCTCTCCTCCTGGAAAAACAGTTGCCCCTGCCCCAGAGGAGGTCCAGCTTCCCAGCCCTGAGAGAGTACGCATGCTGCTGCCTGTCCTCATGGACCTGCTCACTGGGCCCCAGACCAGAACCAGCCCTGTCCCCTCCCGCCTGGCAGCCTGGCCCAGTGTGCCCTCTGACTTCCACGTCTGCCCCTCCAGAGAGAACCTCTGACCAGCTTCTGTTGCTCAGGACACAGAGGCCACCCGGATTGCACCTCCGGCTGCCCTGTTCATGCTGAGCTCCGCTCGTAGTGAGTCCTTCTGTCTCCCCATCGGGGCTG
>NW_007766821.1:5757-6162 GCF_000696425.1 Galeopterus variegatus | reverse complement strand
GAGGATGTGGACTTAAGTTACCAGAAAGTGATAGTTTTTACCTTTCAAGCTAATTAAAGTAAAATGTATTCAGAAGTGACATGGAGCGTCAGTAAAGGATAGTGTTAGAGAGTGCTTTATTCCATGCCACACCATCTATGTGTCATTCCAGTCTCTGATCTCCTCTCTGCCAGTGACATCATCCCAACATTGGCAAGGGATTTGGGCAGCACCACAATTTCTTAGTGAGACTGGCAGGTTGCTCCCTAGTGCTTAGCAGATGATGGTTCTGAGCTCCTATCTAATTGTGAAACTGATTAGTTACCCTGCACTCATGGGTGACTTATAATCCCCACTTTAATACTCTGAGGTTGAACATAGAAATACCATAATAAGATAAAAAGCTATTTTCATTTGTCAATTTAT
>NW_007766821.1:0-388 GCF_000696425.1 Galeopterus variegatus | reverse complement strand
CAAGCACAGGCTTATGAAGGAGTAATCTCAATAAGAAAAAATGAGGCAAGACCAGGCTGATTTGTCTGGAAACTGCTATGAATCAAGAATCTTATAACCCAGGGGCAAAGTTATATACCTAACAATCACCAGAGAATGAGCAGTCTTTTTAATGTATGCACATATCTTCTTCCATATTGTCTTACACTATGCAAAGCAAGAAAACCAGCCCACCAATACACATGATATTTGCCTTTTCTGAAATCCTATTGCCCAGCTTAGGCATGGAAATGCTCAACAGACTGAAAGGTGAAAAAGAAACAGGTCACTTTCAGTTTGTTTGTACTCGAGGATGTGGACTTAAGTTACCAGAAAGTGATAGTTTTTACCTTTCAAGCTAATTAAAGTA
>NW_007766820.1:5402-6162 GCF_000696425.1 Galeopterus variegatus | reverse complement strand
TATTAATGTTATCTAATGAATATTCAACTAAAGGGGTGGTTCCCAGGTATGTAATATGTCATGTAACAGGTTTGCACATGCTCGGTTGGTCTCTTTTTAAGGCATGCTCATTGGCCAAATTCTATCACATGCATCGAACATATTCAAGAATATTCTGTCCTCTTTAGCGCCTCGGGTAGAAGGTCATTCAAAGATAAATTCCACTTGACTGGGTATGCTCTGCTACTAGGGTTATATAACTGCTTTCTACTGAGCATGCTCAGCCACTGGATTTGCATAAGTCACCTTGCAGTCTCCATCTCCCAGTGCTGGTACTGAAAATAGGTGCAATAAGCAACAGTAACTCTCCTCTAGGGGAAGGTCTACAGGATGACTTTGAGGAGTGCCTTGAAACTCGGAGGTGTGTCTTATAACCTGAATCCATGGAAACTGAGCACCTCTTATTTCATCAGCAGCAGAGCCAAACGAGGCATCATTGTGGTTAACCTGAACATGTTGGAAACCAAGGAGAGGCTGAATGTTATTATATGAATCCTAATGAATGATAGAACCAGGGTGAACTACACATTGCAAGTAGGCAGCAAAGTTTAGGCAGAATGGTAGTCAAAATTTTCTGAATAACCAATAGTTGGTTGACGGGTATTATCTATGATACCAAAAATTCTTATTTCCCTCTCTGGAGCACAGCAGTGACAATACTTAATTTTGTGGCTAAAACTGGACTCATCATTTGTAAGTAATGACCTGGACCACCAAGATG
>NW_007766820.1:2779-3847 GCF_000696425.1 Galeopterus variegatus | reverse complement strand
AAAAAAGAACTATTATAGATAATAAATGATTTCAGCACTGTTGCAGGATTTAAGATCAATATTCAAAAATCCATTGTATTTCTATACACTAGCAATGAACAATCCCAAAATGAAATTAAAACAATTTTATTAACAATATCAGAAAAAGAATAAAAGACTTATGCCAATACATAAGGACAGCGAGTACCAATTTTATTCCAACTCTTTCGAAAAATGGAAGAGGAAACATTTGTCAACTCATTTTATAAATTCAGCATTACCCAGATATTAAAACCAAAAGCATAAGAAGAAAACTCAGACAAATATTTTATATATATGCAAACGTCCTTTAAAAAATGATAAAATACTTACGAATAAATTTAACAAAAGCATGAGTCTGTTCATTGAAAACTACAAGACATTGTTGAAAGAAATTAAAGAAGACCTAAGTAAATGGAAAGACATCTGGTGTTCTTGGATTAAAAGACTTAATATTGCTAAAATGTCAATACTCTCCAAATTGATCTACAAATTTAATGCAATTGCTATCAAAATTTCAACAGCCTTTTTCACAGAAATGGCCATTCATATGGGAATGCAAGGGACTCAGAATAGCCAAAACGATCTTGAAAAAGGAAAAATTTGGAGGATTCACATTTTCCAATTTCAAAATTTACTAAAAAGCTATAATAATCATGACTGTGGTACTGGCACAAGGATGTACAAATAGGTCAATGTGATAGAATTAAGACTTCAGAAATATTCACAATTTATGGTCGATTGAGTTCCGACAAAGGCACCAAGTCAATTCAACAAAGGGTACGAGAACAACTGGATATCCACATGCAAAAGAATTAATTTGTTTTTGTTGTTGTTGTTTTGTTTTGTTTTGTTGGCAGCTGGTCAGTAAGGGCAACTGAACCCTTGACCTTGGTGTTATCAACACCACGTTCTAACCAACTGAGCTAACCGGACAGCCAAAAGAATTAACTTGGATTCCTACCTCATACCATATACAAAAATTAACTCAAAATGAATCAAAGTCTAATCAATCAAAGTCTAATCAAAGTCTAAATATAATAGCTAAAA
>NW_007766820.1:0-1085 GCF_000696425.1 Galeopterus variegatus | reverse complement strand
TTAAGATGGAATTATAAGGTATGGATTCTTTCGTATCAGGCTTCTTTCTTCTTTTACTCAAATTATACTTCTGAGACCTATTCATATTATTGTGTATAGCCATAATTTATTAATTTTCATGGCTTACTGTATGAATGAACTGTGAATGGAATTTTGATACATTTTCTGTTTGGGGCTATTACAAATAATGCTGTTAGAAATGTTCTGTACATGCATCCTCTGTGCACATATACACATGCACCTTTCTGCTAGGTACATTCCCATAAGTGGAATTGCTGGGTCATTGGGAGTGGGACATCGGAAATGAATGCCTTCAGTTATTTAGGAAATAATAGAAACAGAAATAATACTAAATTGTTTTCCAAAACGGTTGTATCAATTTACACTCCCACCAGCAGTAGGTGAGAGTTCCAGTTGCTCCACATTCTCATCAACACTTGGTATTATCGTCTTTTCAACGTTAATCATTCTGGTGAGAAAAGGTATTGTTCTAGTTATCTATGGCTGCATAGAAATTACCCTCACAACGTAATGACTTAAAATAACATACACTTATTATCTCAAGGTTTCTGTGGGTCAGGAAGTCAGGAGTGGCTTGTCTGGGTGGTTCTGGCCATTTGCAAGGCTCCAGTCAAGATGTCAGCCAGAGCTGCAGTCATCTGAAGGTTTTGCAAGGGCTGGGAGTCTACTGCTAAGACGGCGCACCAACACTATGTGATGGCAGGAGCCTCAGCTCCTCACCACATTTGCTTCTCCATACGTCTGCCTATCCATCCCTATGACATGGCATCAGACTTCCCCCAGCTGGCAATGAGACAGAGAGAGAGAGGTCACATTGTCTCTTGCAACCTACTGTTAGAAGTGACATACCGTGACTTTGGCCATATCCTACTCATTAAAGGTGAGTTGCTTCAGTCCAGCCCACACTCAAGGGGAGACAAATTAAGTTCCAGCTGTTGAAGAAAGGAGTATTAAATAATTTGTGAACATGTTTTAAAACTACCACAGATACCTCACTGTGGTTTTAATTTGCATTTCTCTGAAATGAGAAATAAGGCTGAACAATTTTTCATGTGTTTACTGGC
>NW_007766819.1:5612-6162 GCF_000696425.1 Galeopterus variegatus | reverse complement strand
CCATCAACACTTGCTATCTTTTTGATAACAGCCATTCTGACAGGTGTGAGATGATATCTCATTGTGGTTGTAATTTGTATTTCCTTAATGATTAGTGATGTTGAGCATTTTTTCATATATGTGTTGGCCATCAACACATATTATTGAATGCCAACTCTGGGCTAGGCAGGCATTGTGCATTGTTATAGATGTCTACTAGGAAATAGTTTTCTAGCTCAGTGACCTCTTTTCACTGTGAATAACTATTCTTATATATGTATATTTAGTTATTTATAAATTATTTCCTCAAACTATCCTATGGTATAATATCCATTATAAAATATTCACAATAATTTTAAAAAGAATTTAAAAGATGAAGTATAAAATAAAAAAATATTTTAACTAATTATTTGATTTATTAATAATATATAAAAATCCATTTGATCTCATTATAAATAATATTGAGAAGGAGAAATGTTATTGAATATGCCTAATTTCTTTTAAAGATCTTCATGATGTACCATTTTGAAGACCTGGGCTTAACTTCAATTGATTTCAGTACTTTGAATAC
>NW_007766819.1:0-509 GCF_000696425.1 Galeopterus variegatus | reverse complement strand
ACTCTCTGGTTCTATGAGTCTGATTGTTTTAGATTCCACATACAAGTGAGAACATTTGGTATTTGTCTATCTGTGCCTGTCTTATTTTGCTTAGCATAATGTCCTGTAATTCCGTTCATGTCTCAAATGATGGGATTTCCTTCTTTTTAAATTATACTATTATGTATATATACCACATTTTCTTTATTCATTCATCTGTTTATGGACACTTAGGTTGATTCTGAAACTTGACCACTGTGAATAGTGCTACAATGAACATGTGAGTGTGAATATCTCTTTAACATATTGATTGAAAACATTTTGGGTAAGTACCTAGAAGTTGGACTGCTCAATAATATGGTAATTCTATTTTTAGTTTTTTGAGGAATCTCCATAGTGTTTTCCATAATGGCTGTACTAATTTACATTCACACCAACAGTGTACTAAAGTTCCCTTTTCTTCACATCGCCATCAACACTTGCTATCTTTTTGATAACAGCCATTCTGACAGGTGTGAGATGATATCTCA
>NW_007766818.1:5887-6162 GCF_000696425.1 Galeopterus variegatus | reverse complement strand
ACTGCTGAATATCTTACCTTGTGCATCCATAAAATAGAATAGTGATGATAAGTTCATAAAAATATTTTTAAAAATTGAATAAAATGATGAGTATAAAATGTCTGACACTGTTTCCATTACTAATCAGAGAATATGGGGAGATATTATTTTTCCACTCCTCATGTTCCACTATGCACCCTCTGCCTCTGATTGTTGGTCTTCATTCTTAATTCTCATCAAAAAGCATTTGTAATTTCATAAACACACTTCACAATTTCAGTAATCCCTACATTTCC
>NW_007766818.1:0-236 GCF_000696425.1 Galeopterus variegatus | reverse complement strand
TCAGTAAACTGCTATTATATCAGTACTACAAATTTTGGGATTGTTAAAACAGTCCTCTCTAGCAGGGGTGATTTTTTCTTCCAGGGGACATTGAGCAATGTCCAGAGTCATTTTTGGCTTTCACACTGGAGAGGAGTCCTTGGAAATCCAAGAGTGCTGCTTGACTTCATATAATGCATAGGGCAGACCCCACCACAAAGAACGATCTGGCCCAGGATATTAGCAGATCCAAGGCT
>NW_007766817.1:4909-6162 GCF_000696425.1 Galeopterus variegatus | reverse complement strand
GTGCACTATAGCAGTGCGCCACCGGGCCGGCCCCCAATTCACTTTTAAACTTATTTTAATCTGTTATTAGTTGATTGATTGATTCATTTACATTTATTTGTACATATTTGTGGGGTACAGTATATCATTTCAATACCTGCATATGCTTACATTAAGATAATTTAATCCATTTTGAAGTGTACCTATGATAATCATCTCAATACTAAATTTTAATTCTAAGATAGATAAGTAGCTAGTTACACTAAAAGGTAGTTACATCCATCTCTGGCTGTATTTTATAAACTGAATGCAAAAGTGAAGAATTGGTTAGTGTAGTAACTAAATCCAGCTTCACGGGTTGCCCAGTTACAACTTCATAAGAGAAAGCCTATGCGGTTTGAAGCTGAGGAGCACATGACTATTAGCACTAAGAGACCTTCCATAGACCAAGTGAGATGAAGTCCTTCTGAAAGATCAGATAATTTTCCTTTAAAAAAAATGATTAAATCCTCCTACCTTTCCTGTGCTTTGCAGATTATAAGGACAATTACATTTTGGATAAAAGGACAATTATGCACAATTATCAAAGGGATTTTCTTGTGAAAAAGAGTCATTTCATCACTTGGTAGGCTGAAGGGATAACCCAGGCAGGAAAAATGTATCAGTAAAATTTTATGTCTAGGCTTTGGTCTACCAACAGCATTTACAAACAATGCCAAGGACATATTGGCATCCTTAGGATTAAGGCATATGTGTAATGTCCATATATGTGTATTTAAAGAACCTGAGATGTTGGCTGAAAGTTCTGCCCCACTTTTACAGCCTCACCAGAGCTGTGGTAGTTATAGTGGTTGCAGATGAGGCACTTTATTCCTCTCCAGACAAACTCTCCTACTGATATCTTAGTAACATTGATTTTGTGCCACATTTACTATTTGTTTTATCCATACAGTGTAATGGCTAATGTTGTTTGTATAAGTTTAAGTCATTACGGGGCTATCATAGAACGGTCTTATAAATCTTAACATGCAAATAGTTTCTGAATATTGTATAATATTTTCTAGAAAAAGATAAGAATATTTGCATTGTTATAATTCTTTTACAAGTAACTTACCTTAAAAGGAAAGACAATTGACAAGTAAGGGGGCATTTTGTTTACTTGGGAAGCATTCTACAAGGGGCAGAATTTCTTGCAGAATAATATGCCAGAGATTTAATTCCATTTGTGTTTCACTGGAGTATGTATTTTTAAGTTAACATACAATTAAGGAGTC
>NW_007766817.1:2815-3517 GCF_000696425.1 Galeopterus variegatus | reverse complement strand
AATTTCAGGGAAGCTGGCAGTTATTCACAAATTCCTGACAATTTTGAACTAATTGCTGCAGTGGTTATGATTAGGACTGGTTGCTGCAGAGGTCAAAGTTTAACTTTTATGTATGGGATTATGGAGGGTTAGAAATATTGATTCTCATTTGATTTTAGAATAGGGATTTTAGGTAAATGCATATATAGGGCAAAAGCCCTCGGATAGGAGACAAAAGTCTACAGATAGAGGGCAAAAGCCCATTTAATAAATTCTAATTAAATTATGTTATTCTCATTTGATTTTTAGAATAGGGTTTTTAGGTAAATACATATTGGGGCAAAAGCCCTTGGATAGGGGGCCACAGCCCACAGACAGGGAACACAGACTGTCAAATCAACTCTAATCACTGTTTAGGTATGGGCTTGTATACTTTAATAATTGTAGAGCTAACAGGTGGTAGTCATACCAATACTGTTAAGAGATTTTAAGAATTGCTGAAGGAAAAGATGTGAAAAAAATATTTGCTAGGGGCAAGCTGTCTGTTAAGAGAAACTTTAGAGATCATTGTACTTAGATTTTATCATAAGAATGTATCTTTTGCTTAAGGAGAGCTTATACTTTGGATAATGAGCTGGTTTAACCTAGCTTTTCACTAAATATACTTTGGAATGTCACATTGTTAATTTTACTGATGAAATTTCCATTGCTTAAGCTGTACTT
>NW_007766817.1:0-919 GCF_000696425.1 Galeopterus variegatus | reverse complement strand
GCCTGCTAAGCATATAAATATGATCTTTTGTGTTACAGTAAATGGAACTGCTAGACAGAACTCCCACTGTGTGTGTGTGTGTTTGTTCCCTATCTGGGAGAGCAGCGGCGTGCTCAACCATCTCTATCCTGGGGGGGAGAAAAGGGCAATACCTTTGGCCCCAACCCTCTAGGGAAAGGAAAAACCTGCTGGGGTCCCATGCGGCTGCCGGAGATGCCCAACAGCTGGTGCCCCGTGTGAGGACGGCACCTCATATCACTTTCACCTTTTCCTTTCCACGGGAGATGGCCAAAATCACCACACGATCCTGAAAGATGGATGGTGAAGAGGCCCTGACCTACAGTGCGGAGCTTCAGAAACAAAGACAACGTTCAAGAGAAATCTGCTATCGGGGTGAGTACCAATGGCCTCAAGGTCATATCTTTCCTTTTACTTTCATTTCTTTCTCTGTCTTCTCCCTTTTAGTTTTTGGCCATGGGGAATTCTCAAGAGAAACCCAGCGATCCAGCCCTTAATGCTCTAAAGTATTTGTTAAAGAGTCGGGGGTTAGAGCTTTCAGACGCTACTGCTGCCACAACCTGGGCGGCTGTTCTATCTATAGCACCTTGGGCGCTCTCAGCTGATTTGTCCTCATATGATACCTGGGACCATATTCAGGCCCTGGCTCAGAAGAGGGAAGTCCACCAGGGAGTCGAGCCACCCCGAGGCTTTTATCCCACTGCATCCGCCCTTAAACTATGGTTTAAGCCTAGCACTAAAGACGACTCAGACTCCCCGCATACAGAGTGCATTTGGACAGCTTTGGCTGAGGAGCGAGCACAGGATAATACAATTAGTGAAAAGGGTGATCAACAGCCGGAACCAACAGCCGACAGGGCCCCTTGTGCAAAGCTCTCTCCCGACCTTTCCCCTTTTGGTG
>NW_007766816.1:5911-6162 GCF_000696425.1 Galeopterus variegatus | reverse complement strand
AGTGGGCACTGAAGAAAGCATTTCTACTGTAGATGTGTTTTATATTCATAATTGAGTAGAATGTTGTAGCACTGGTTCTGTGTGGTGTAGTAATCTAGTCTTTGTGTGAGTACTTTGGCAATATTCGGTGTTAGAGTTGCATGTGAGTGTCTCCATGGCGTGGGCACTGGGGTTAGTGACATTGTGTCAGTTCATCAAGTATGTGGGTGAGCTCTTGAGTTCTTGGGAGAAGCGTCTGAGTGTTCTGTTGC
>NW_007766816.1:0-453 GCF_000696425.1 Galeopterus variegatus | reverse complement strand
GGTTTCGGTGATGGAACATAATAATCAACTACATTGTATATTGACAAAATAAAAATAATTTTAAAAAAAGAAATTTTAGGAAATTTTTAAGAAGCACCAAGAAGAAACAGTAAATTCTATCTATATATAAAACTATGAAAATGGGGTCCCTTCTCAACTGCCTTTTTCCACTTGATGATAGATCTTGATTATCTTCCAATATCATTCAATAGTCTTCAAGAACATCCATTTTATTAGCGTCATAATAAGATAATAATCAATAAAGTTATCATTCGTGTGCTGCAAAAAAAAAAAAAAAGAATAGGGAGTGAACTAAGGGCAAAAGCCTTGAGTGCACAGGATCAGAACTATATGTGCTGAAAACAGTGAAAATGTTCTGGTTTTTTAGTAGTGAACATTGAGATTATTTTCTGTCCTGTTCACACACTCCTTTCTGCACATCTTTTGATACTA
>NW_007766815.1:0-6162 GCF_000696425.1 Galeopterus variegatus | reverse complement strand
CCCAGCCCCGGGGCCGGCTTCTCAGCGCGGCCTCCTCCGCGGTTCCTGGTGCGGCTCGTTGGTGTTTGGGTGGACACCCGGGGTCCCAGGAAGGCTTAGGACTCGGGGGGCTTGCTCAGCCCTTGGGACTCGCCCCTCACCTGCCTCCTCCTGCCGGAAGCCCTCCTGGATGGGCCCTTCCTTCCCCTCTGTGCTCAGGTTGCTGGACAGATTTGGGGGGTCCTGCCTCCCCTATCTGGGGGTCTCTGACTCTGAGCTCAGGAGCGCTGGAGCTTCCCACTACATCACTTGAGTCCTCTTCCCAGCTCCTTGGAAAAGGAATGAAGGGGTCCGTCTGTGCCCACCGTGGCCTGTGACAGAGTCTGGACTGGGGCGAGGCTGGGCCCCAAAGCCGGTGGAATGTTCTGGGGACAGGAGGACTCTCTGGACCCTCGCCATCCCTGGGGAGCTTCCCCTTAGTGTCTGACTTCAGCCCCTGTGCTGCGGGCTTTAAACTGAGCCTCCTCAGGAGCTGCCCCCTCTGCAGAGGGTGGGAGACTGGCTGCCCAGAGGTGGGGGCTCCCAGCCTGACCCCACGCCCAGATGTTACCCTGGCATGGAGGGGAGCCATCTGAGAGTCGGACAGCGGGTGGGAGGCACCCGCCCTCTGCCCGAGGTGCGGGTCCCTGAGAGGGTAGGGTCAACACGCAGGGTATTTTTCATGGTCTGTCAGCTTTCAGCGTGTTGCATAGAAACTCCTAGAGAAGACTGAGGGACCAGCAGGTGGGCTCCTACAGGGTTGGGGGGACCTTCTGAGTGGCGGGGGGAGGCCTCAGATCTGGCCAGGGGTTCCTTGCCCCAGGAGGAGAGGGAAGTGACTGAGAAAAACAAGGGTTTGGAATGCAAGTCCCCCCTCCCCCGCCGGCCGCCTGCCAAGAAGGAATTATTTTGGATTATCCAGCCGTGTCCAGCCACCCGAGGGGGGAGGCTGCAGCCGTGGGAGAGGGATCCACTTTCGGGGCCATGGTTGAGAGCCCCAGGAGGAAGGAGAAGGCAAGTCTGGGCAGATGCACCACCTCTCGTGGCTGCTCAGACCGGTCAGGGGCGGGGTGGTAGGGGATGCGTCACCTCGGGTTGGAGAACGCCCCAAAGTCAGTCCAGCAGGCCCTGCCAAGCCCAGAGTAGGCCCTGACCCCTCTGGGGAAGACCATGAGGCAGGAGGAGCTCTGGGCTCAGCCAGGGGACCTCACACCCAGGGGACCTTTACCCCCGGGAGCCTCACACCATGACCTCCAGGGCCTCTGAGGCCACCCTCCCGACTCAGGTTCAGAGACACGCCTTCAGGTTACTCACACCCCAATCTTGCAAGGGGTGACGGGAGTGGAGCAGGCAGGGGTGTGGGTTAGGCTGATTAGGGTGGGGCACTGGGGTCTCCCTGAGGCTACCCTCCTGCCCCTGACTGACTCACTGAGCAGCTGCTGAATGAGGGACAGCCCCTCCAAGCCCCTCCAGTGGCCCAGCATTGACCATGCACTCCCTCCACCCCCAGCCTGGATGCGGCGCCTGTCAGCCCATCCCACAGATGGAGAGACTGAAGCCAGAGACAAGTCTCTGTGAGGAGTCATCAGGGATGCTGCCAGGTGGACTCCCTGGGACTGTGCCCGTGTGTGCCCGGGGCCATGTGCCCAGCAGCCTGCACAGGGACCACATTGGGGAGGCAGGACCAGCAGCTGGGGCCAAGTGCAGGAAGCCCAGGGGCTTGGCCCTGGCCCAGGCAAGTGGAGCAGAAAGGATTGGATTGGAAGGCGCAGGGGTGGACTGGCAGCCAGGGGAGGGGTCCGTATGGCACATGTGCCCCCCGCCCTCCAGGATGTAGGCCATTCTGGGAACATCACCATGTCCTGTCTCCGGCCTCTTACCCACATCCTGGGAGCCGGAGCCGATGATCCCCCTGGTACGCTGGGCGTGGGCAGGGGTGGGGGTGGCGAGAGGCTGTGGCTTCCAGTGCCCTCCTTTGCCGTCCCTCCTCTGAGCTAGGCAGGGCGCACTGGGATGCTGTGAGCAGGCCTGGTCCTTACTTATGTTACGCCTCAGTCCCTCTTGCTGCAGCCCAGCCTCCCCGTTTGGCATCGTGGATGCAGAGAGGCAGCTTTTCTTCTCTGTTGAGAATCTCCTGTGCCCAGAGCCTGCCTTGGACACTGGTCAGGGAGAAGGACATGAGCTGATTAGAACTCGAACCCAGGCCTGGCCAGCGAGGGCTGCGGCATGCCTCCCCCACCACCTCCACCTTTCTTCTGCGAGCGAGGCAGATGCAGGCTCCCTGGGGTGGGAGATTAGATAGGGGTGGAGGGCTGGGCCAGTCCCCCCAGGGCAATGGCTATTTGCATTTGGGGTGGGGCCTCTGACTAATTGCAGGCTGGGAAGGGCGGGTCAGGGCCTGTAATTAACTGGTGGAGAAGCACTGAGGAGCCAGTGGGCCTGGGGAGCCCCAGCTTCCCCCTTTTCTCTAGGCCACATGTGGTTCTCCACTTTCTTCCTCTCCTGGGTTTCACATCCCCTGACACAGCCTTCTGCCCTCGCCTGGGGGTGTGAGCACTCATGCCCCCTGCTGCTGACCAGGCAAAGACCCTGCTGTGTCCTGGGCTCCTCCTGGCCACCCATGTGGCCCTAAGCCAGGCCCCAGCACAGCGGCCCTCCCGGCATTGCCACCTTCTGTCAGGCAGGACATCTAAAGAGATTGGCCGGACCCCGCCCTCCTGCCCCCACAGCGACCCCCACCCTAGTGGGTCTTCATTTCTCTGTGGGATTCACTGGACTGAGGCCCTAGATGGAGCCCTGGTCCCTGGGGATGGTGGAGCAGGCTGCTCATGGGCACCTGCAGGTCTGCCCCACCCCATGGCAAGGTCCATGTCGCTGGGAGGAGCCCAGGGCTTGTCCTGACCTGGAGCTGAGGGCTCGCCTTCCCATCCTTTGCCATCCTCTCTGGTCCCACCTCAGAGGCTCAGCCCCACCCGTCCACACCCAGAGCCTGGCCCTCCACTGCCTCCCACCGAGGCTGGTGGTTTTCCCTGGGGGCCGAATTCACACTTGTGCTGCCTGGCGTCCCAGTGCACAAGGTGAGGGAGGGGCTCGCCCTAGACTAGGATCAAGGGCACCCGGGAGCAGGGCCAGCTCATTGCGCACACCCTCTCTTCTTCAGCCTCCTAAGGTCTCACGGCTTCTGAAACCAGCAGTTCCCTATTCCGGTGCCGACTGAGTCCTGGCCCAGGGGCCCTGGGGAAGGAGAGGAGGCCCTGTGGGTGTAGCATCTGTTCTGACTCCAGCTCTGCCATCAGACTGGCAGCCTGGCCCGGGACATATCTTGTCCAGGTGCAGGGACAGGCCCTGGGCAGAGAGACACAATGGCCACTAAAATCTCCACACCCGATGCTGCCCCAGATGGGCCCTCTCCTTAGCAAGAGCAAGAAAGGAAAAAGGTTTGACACTGGCCTTTCAGGAAGTCACCTGTGTCAACACAGCCCCCGAGGGGCCAGGCAGGGGTGTCTGCCCTTGAGGCTGGGATGGTTCCAGGGGTTGGCCCTGTGCAGGGCTGGGGCTCTCTTCCTAGGTGGCCTTCTACTGTAGTCTGGCTCCCCTGAGCCAGCATGTCACCTGCGTGGGTCCAGACCAGGCTGCCTGTTGATTGGCGATGGGGGTATACCAGGTTCAGGGCATAGCTGGGGGGCACCAGCGGCTGCTTTCCAGTTGGCTTTGGGGGTTTCTCAGAGGAGGGAACTCCCTGCCTGACCCGGCCATAAGCTGGGTGCTGAAGGCTGAGGCAGCCTCAAGGGGTCCACGGAGGCCACAGCAGGACATGCCTTGGGCAGCATGGGTAACCCTGGTAGGAGAGTGTCCCATGGTTGCTCTCTGCCTGCCTGGGACCTCAATTTCAACCTAGGCAAGTGCTGGGGGTCTGAGGACAGCCGTGACACAGGGGCGTGGATCCGTCTTTGGGGCAGCAAGAGGGCCTGTGGCATGTGTGGTTCAGAGTCCATGGGGGGAGGGCACCACAGCTTGGTGGGATGGTGGGGATTGGGGATAACCCGAGCCTTGCAGGGGTCTAGCTGTGGAGAGGAGAGTTCGAGGACACACAAGGTAGTGGGGGGCTCTCTGACTCCCAGCCTCCCCACTCTACCTCACCCCTGCATGGGTGTTTTCAGAGCTGGAGCCTGCTTTGGAGGAGAGTGAAGCCCCGAGACACTGTTGAGCTGAGGCCTGTGCCCTCTGTGGAAAAGATGGCGGCTGCCCCAGGGCAGGGGGAGGAGAGGGGCTCCAGCATGACCACCCACTCCCTCTCAGACCGACATGCTCCTGCAGGCGGGCGAGGGGAGCTGAGGGGCTGGGCCTCCCCCCGCCATCTTGGCATCAGGCTCTGAGGGAGCAGAAAAGGGACTGCTCTCAGGACTCTGAAAAGGATGTCAGGATGGGGTGGGAAGGTGGGGAGACCCAGGCAGGCCTGAACCCCCAACCCGGGTTCAGCATCTAGACCTGGAGACCCTAGTGAGTGAGAACTTGAGTGGAGGAAGGAGCTGGGGTCTCCTTGCTGGATGCATTGCAGGGGCTGGGCACCTTGCTGCTCCCTAAGGCCGCACACACCCCGGCATCACCTCTCACCCGCCACGCTGCCCCCACTCTGAGCTGGGCATTTCCTTATTGGGGAATCCCAGGCCCTTTGTCCTCCTGAAGCCCTGAGTATTTGTCTCCATGGGGCCCTGCCTACTACATCACCCTTGGTCTGGACTCCAGACCCTGCCCAGCTCCCCTAGCAGCGCTGTCTGCCTCGCCAGACCCCTGGTTCAGCCTGGACAGGAGACTCACCAAGGCAGCCCCTTCCCAAGAAGGCTGTGCTGCTCCACCTTTGCCACACATGCCAGTGGCCAGGCATGCCTAGCTCTGATGGGCCTCTTGGCCCCCCTGAGCTGACCCAGTGCTGGGACCTGCCGAGATCCCAACCACCTGCAGCCCATCAGCCCAAGTGCCTGGGTCTGGGGTGTCTCCCTCGTGCTTTTTGTCCTGGGGACACACTCTGGGTATAGGGGTGAGACCCCTGTTGGCTGGGCTCTCCCATCAGCATCACTGATGTGTGTGCCTGCGCATGTGTAGTCACGTGTGAGTGGTGGCTGGCACACGAGTTTGGCACGGTGCCCCAAGCTAATTGTGGGGTTCTGATGTGATGGGGAGGTGGGGCTGGGGTGACCGCCAGGCGCTGACAGGCTGACGAGGAGATTACAGGCCTTGCTTGCTCCTCACTAGCTCGGGCCCTCACCCATCTGCCCCCCATGCCCACCCCCACCTCCTGTGCATGGCAGCCTGGGAAGGGGGCTCTGGGCAGGAGCTGGTCCTGGGCCAGCTGCAGCTCCCGTGAGCCTGAGGCTTCCCTGGCCAGCAGTGTCCAGCCAGCTGTGGGGAACAAGCCTGGAGCAGGTGAGATGAGTAGGCTCAGCTCGGAGGTGGAGCAGCAGGTAGGGGTGGGCACCAGTGGCCAGGGAGTGAGCATCGGAACCAGCAGCTCTGTGCTCGGGATGTGCCCAGAGGCCCGAGGGGAGGCTGGGGAGCGCTGTGCGGCTGTTTGGGGAGAGGGGGAGCTGGGAGGGCAGCATGGTTGCTGGCAGCATGGGGACCCCAGTCTCAGGCACCCACACACAGTGTACAGGTGCTGCAGCTGGCACAGAGGGAGGGGCTAGGGCAGACACCCTTGTGCTTCGCCAGGTGAGCTCGTGAGGCCCTCGAGGGCCAGGGCTAGATGCAGAGACTCTGGCCACTGGGTAACCTCAGGCCTCAGACACAGGGGCTGAGATGGCCCTGGATGCACTCAGGGGAGAAAAGCATCACAAGGTGGACGAGTGGGGCCTGGGGGGAAGGTGACAGGAGCCCGGAGGAGCTGTCCCTGGAGCCTCCTAAGGCAGGAGGCAAGGAAAGCTCTGGGGCTTCTCAGGGCACACCCAGGATCCTGGGCTGGTGACCTCATCAGTGCCACCAACCAGGGGTAACTTTTCACGCTGGGAAGGGGTAGCGACACCCTCTACCTTGGAGGGGTCCTTGGCCCTGAGTCCTGCGGTCAACTCTGGGCGCTGACACCCGGCTCAGGCTAGACGTCAGTCTGTCGCTGGAGCCCGGCCCCGCCCCCCGCCCCGCCCCTGCTCC
>NW_007766814.1:5919-6162 GCF_000696425.1 Galeopterus variegatus | reverse complement strand
TTTTTTCCGTACCTCTTCATGCAGACCCAGCTGAGTTTTTAAATATTCAACTTGCTACTTTATTTTTTTTTCTTGTTTTTATTTTTATTTTTTATTTTATTTTGTCAATATACAATGTGATTATTGTGCCCCATTGCTAAAACCTCCCTTCCCCACCCCCTAGCAACAACCTAATATCTGTTCACTTCTTGTCTCAACTTCAAGGAATTGTAATTTTGTGTCTTCTTCTCCCCCCACCCCCCA
>NW_007766814.1:0-490 GCF_000696425.1 Galeopterus variegatus | reverse complement strand
CATTTCCCCCGCTTCCTGGGCCCACAGGAAGATTACATTTCTCAGCCTCACTTACAGTTAGATTTTGTAACCAAAAAGAAAATAAGCCACTCCCTGGCTTGGCCTCAATTTCTTCACAAAATTTTCCATTCCCTCTTCCTATATCTGCTGACTGGATGTCAACATCCAGTACAAATGGAATACATGGGGAAAAGACCACAATCAATGGCTAGAAAATAGTGAGATCAGGATTCAAACTCAAATTTCACTAATTCCAAAGTCTGACAGATGGTCTTTAACCAATTGCCTAATTAGCATATGTACTTGAATGTCTAATAGACAATTCTTCACCCAAATATGTCCCAAATAGAACACATAAATCTCCTACCTGACCCTTAGTTTGTTTCTTCCCCAGTTGTCTGCCACCTTGGTTAACAGTCCCACTATTCACACAGTTACTCTGGCCAAAAACTTAAGTCTTTCTTGATTCTTCTCTTTCTCTCATGTCCCA
>NW_007766813.1:5782-6162 GCF_000696425.1 Galeopterus variegatus | reverse complement strand
AAAAAAAAAAAAAAAACTGTTGGAATTTTGAAAGGGATTGCATTGAATCTTTAGATTGCTTTTTAAAGATTTTTAAAATTAACATCTTAATAATAGTAGGTCTTCCAACCCATGAATACATGGTGTCTTTTCATTTGTTCTTTTAATTTCTTCCTTTAATTTCTTTCAGCAAGGTTTTTTAGTTTTCAGTGTTCATGTCTTTCACTTTCTTTGTTAAATTTATTTCTAGGTATTTAGAAAAAGTAATCAAGAAAGTTCATTTACTATAGTCACCAGATAAAATAGCTAGGGATAAATCTAACCAAGGAGGTAAAATATATCTACAATGAGAACTACAAATCACTACTGAAAGAAATTAAAGAAGACACCAAAAGATGGAA
>NW_007766813.1:0-215 GCF_000696425.1 Galeopterus variegatus | reverse complement strand
TTCTCTCTGCAACCTCGCCAGCATTTATCGTTCAGAGTCTTTTGGATTTTAGCCATCCTAATTGGGGAGAGATGGTATCTCAGTGCAGTTTTGATTTGCATTTCCCGGATGCTGAGCAATGTAGAGCATTTTTTCATATGTCTATTGGCCATTCGTATATCTTCCTTAGAGAAATGCGTACTTAGCTCTTTTGCCCATTTTTTAATTGGGTTGCT
>NW_007766812.1:5692-6162 GCF_000696425.1 Galeopterus variegatus | reverse complement strand
AGCCTTGAGATGCCAGCATGTGATGGCATGGACTTGGACAAGGAGTCACACTTGAGCTTCCGTTAGCTATTTCCCATAAAGAATTCTCCCACAACCCTTTCCAGGAGTCCCCTTGGCCTGCAGAAAGGAATGCTGATCATAATCAGAATGGCTGACAGAATTTCTGTGTATCTTCTTTTTTTACCAGTGACTGCACGGCTGCCTGCCTCCTGGCATAACTCTGGAGCTTTTATCATACTGAAGAACTCTCTTTTTCTCCACCTCTAAAACACTGTCTTGATATGGGCTTAGGCTCCAGGTAGAGGCTGGGTATGAGAAATGGGGAAAAGCAAGCCCCATGCTGCCATATAATTACATCCAAGAATATTTCAAAAAGCTCATGGAAAGATTCATATTATCTTTTAATTCTATTTTTTCCACAAACTTCTTGAAGTACCCTAATATGTGTGATATTTGATCAATGTCAGCCA
>NW_007766812.1:0-341 GCF_000696425.1 Galeopterus variegatus | reverse complement strand
CCCAGGAGGAAGGGTTTAATGGCTTGGGAGTGATCCAAATAGCATCTGCAAGAACCAGAGCTGGAGTAGTCCTGGAGATCAGCCATGACTAGAGCTGGGATTTGGCCCTTCTCTAGACAAGCAGAAAGCCCAAGTCCCAACCACAGCACTCCCAGACCCAGGCCAGCCTATGCAAGAAGTGCAAGGAAGAACCTAGAAAGATAAGCTACTCCCACATTCTACCTCTCCCCCTCCAAAGATTAAAATCCCATGTTTAGAATTCTGCTCCCTCATGCTCATTAGCCTTGAGATGCCAGCATGTGATGGCATGGACTTGGACAAGGAGTCACACTTGAGCTTCC
>NW_007766811.1:5929-6162 GCF_000696425.1 Galeopterus variegatus | reverse complement strand
TCAAAAAATGGATAAGTATTTTCAAATATATAGCAAGTTCCATGGCTGTGCACAATGCAGACTTTTCACAGTTGCCTCTGCTTTATCCATCACAGTGAACATCTACCATATAAATTTTTGCTCCCATGTTGAAGGAGTTTACTGTTTACTGTCATGTTCTCATGTAGACACTTTTTTTTTCATTTTTTTAAGCCTATGGGGCTAATGTGGAGATGGTAATATATTCTACTTCT
>NW_007766811.1:0-267 GCF_000696425.1 Galeopterus variegatus | reverse complement strand
CTACCTCTTCTTCTCTATCTTGGAAACCACTATTCATTGTTTCATACTCAGTTCTAAAACCCATTTTCTGTGAGACATCCTGAATTTCCCAAGCCAGAATTAGACACTCTCACTCTGGGCTCCATAGTACTTCATACATGACACATTTTATTGGAATGATTTGAAGACACAAATTGATTAAAAGACACAGTCATATTTTATTACATTTATTTTACTTATATACTGCTCACTTGGAGTATTGAAACTCAGAAGATATGAAGTAATTGA
>NW_007766810.1:5949-6162 GCF_000696425.1 Galeopterus variegatus | reverse complement strand
GACCTGTGGTATTTCTTTTTCTGTGTCTGGCTTGTTTCACTTAACATAATTTTCTCCAAGCTCATCAATTGCTGCAAATGGCAGAATTTCATTCTTTTATATGGCAGAGTAGCATTACGTTGTGTATCCAGTTGGTTGTTGATGGGCATTTATATTGGTTCCATATCTTGGCTGTTGTAAATAGAGCTGTGACAAACGTGGGAGGCAGGTATC
>NW_007766810.1:0-307 GCF_000696425.1 Galeopterus variegatus | reverse complement strand
TGACTATCATTATTGGTGTACAATATGTGATGATCAAATCATTATTATTAGCATGTTCATTATCATAAATTATAATTATTCTTTGTGCCCCTTACCCAATTTCTTCCTAATTCCCCCTCCCTCCCCCTTTCCCACCTGTAGTAACCATAGATTTCTTATCCCCTTCTGAAAGTTCAATGTATTATTATGGCCTTTCTTTCCTTCCTTCCTTCCTTCCTTCCTTCTTAGCACCCACCTATGAGTGAGGACCTGTGGTATTTCTTTTTCTGTGTCTGGCTTGTTTCACTTAACATAATTTTCTCCAAGC
>NW_007766809.1:5818-6162 GCF_000696425.1 Galeopterus variegatus | reverse complement strand
TCTTTTCATTTGTTCTTCAAATTCAAGCTACAATTTAGTGTCATTTTTGTGCTCCCAAACAGCTTTACTCTTATCTCTCATTTTTGTACTATTATTAGTAAACATATTACATTTCTATATGATTCTACTCAACAATACAATTACATATTTATTGTTTTAGTTGCTTTTTAAGTTGGTTAAGAGAAGGAAGAAGATATATGCATTAATACTATTTTTATATATAATTACAGAATTACCTTTACCAGTGCTCTTTGTTTTATCTGTGTAAATTCTAATTAGTGCTTGAAGTTACTAGTTTTCAGTGTGAAGAACATCCTTTAGTATAACTTGTAAGGTTGGTCTGA
>NW_007766809.1:0-838 GCF_000696425.1 Galeopterus variegatus | reverse complement strand
TTTAGCAGATGAGAAAATAGAGGCTCAGAGAGGTTAAATAACTTGCCAGAGTTGACTTAGCAATAAACTATAACACATCCATTAGACTGAAAAAAAGTAAAACTCTGGGAATATTAAGTGTTGACATGAAGACTTGAGAATAGGAGTTTTTATCCATTTCTTATGGGAATATAAAATAGTATGGTCCAAATAATTAGATAGTAGCAAACTTAGTAAACATAAACTGTGCATACCCTATGGCCTGTTTTCAAGTTTTGTAATCCTTTTTGCAGCCATGTTGAGTCTACTGATGAGCCCATGAAAAGAATTTCTCATTCCTCGTATCATGTATTTTATTTATTACCTTTTCATTTAATTCTTATAGTTTTTGTCTCTCTTACAAAAATTCCTATCTTACACATGCTGTCCACCTTTCCCATTACATTATTTAATGTATTAATTATATTAATTTTGCACTCAGCGAATATTTCCTATTATAACATTTTAAATATTTCATTAGGTTTTTGTTTTTTTTTTTTGTTTTTTTTTACTATATTCCTAGTGGATGCTCTAGGGCTTACCATATATACCTTAACTTATCAGAATTGACTTCAACTTTATACTAACAATGCCAGTGAAATATAAAAAATTACTCCTGTATAGCTCTATTCCCTTCCCCTCTTTTGTGCTATTATATATCATCTATTTAGTTACAAACCCAATAAACATTGTTATAATTATTGCTTATAATTTTTAAAGAAGCTGAGAGAAGAAAGGAGAGAAAGTACATATATCTAACATTTGTTATAGTAACCATATTTGCCTTTTCTGGTTCTTTTCATTTGTTCTTCAAATTCAA
>NW_007766808.1:5808-6162 GCF_000696425.1 Galeopterus variegatus | reverse complement strand
CAGAAGTCCAACTTCTCTCAGAATTTGCTAAAATATATGTCCTTGATATCACGACATTATTATAATTTGTTGCTCACTTTTATTGTGTTCATGTACTGCTTCCCAATGACCGTCTGCACCGCTGGACAGTGAGTCATCTGATCTTGACACAGGGAGCTCACATCTGTGAGTGGTCGAGGTGGGATTCCTGCCACGCCCTGGAGGCCTTGGGGAAGGTCTGAGCTGGGCAGATGGAGCAGGGAGGGTTCTGGAAAGTCTGGCAGGTGGCCTTGGAGGGAGGATAGGGCAGGACGGCCGAGGGCCCTGGGCTTCATCTCCAGGGAGCGCCGGGGCTGCTTTCACCCAGCACAGAGA
>NW_007766808.1:0-399 GCF_000696425.1 Galeopterus variegatus | reverse complement strand
GGCTCGTCATGCTACATTTACCTGAATCTTTTTATGGGAAAGTTAGGAACAAGAAAAAAAATTTTTCTTGGCAGTCTGATTTGTTTGGTATTGCTGAAGGGCCTTGTTTGCAATAAGCAGGTGGCGCTGGGCCCCCGTGGCCCAGACTCCTGCTCCCACCTTGAAACAGGCCCGGCCATTCTGCTGAGCTCTGCCCTGAACGCCCAGCCCGGGCACGCTCCTGGCAGCCCTTCTCCAAACCAGGCCCTGCGCTCGCTGCGTGAGAGGGCGAGTGTTATCTGCGCCATGCCTTTCGGATGAAACTCTCCCTTCTGTGCAAAGGATTCAAATCTCCCCGATTTTTTTTTTCTTTTGGAAATAGTAAACGAGGTTAGGTAGCTTTAGTTTTCCTCTCTTCCA
>NW_007766807.1:5688-6162 GCF_000696425.1 Galeopterus variegatus | reverse complement strand
CACCAAGGGAGACCTTCACAGGATGTGTTCCCTGGACTTTGGACTTCCCAGCCTCAGAAACTGTAAGCAATACATTTTGTTTTCTTACAAATCATCCAGTTGCAGGTATCTCCGTTATAAACCACAGAAACAGACGAATACATGCCGCCTATGTTTCTTGCTTCTGTCTCCTAGTTGAGCTGTAGCCCTTTCCCTTCTTTCAGTTTCCTGAAGACATGCCTTCTTTCCCCTGTCTATGATATTCCTTTTATAGACTTTTTGTTTGTTGTAATAGACTTTATTTTTATAGCAATTTTAGGTTTACAGGAAGGTTGAGCCAAAAGTACAGTTCACATCTCCCCTGCCCCCCTGCCGAACACACAGTCTCTCCTGTTAACAACATCTTCCATTAGTGTGGTACATTTGTTACATTTGTGAACCAATGTTGGCTCATTATTATAAACTAAAATTTACATTAGGATTCCCTCTTTGTGT
>NW_007766807.1:3310-4989 GCF_000696425.1 Galeopterus variegatus | reverse complement strand
GTGAACCAATGTTGGCTCATTATTATAAACTAAAATTTACATTAGGATTCCCTCTTTGTGTTGTACACTTCTATGGTTTTGCCAAATGCATAAGGTCATATTTTCACCATTACAATATTAGACAGAATAGTTTCACTGCCCTAAAAATCCTCTGTGCTGCACCTATTCATACCTCTTATCCCTCCCTCCTTCCCTGAAACCCTGGCAACCACTGATCTCTTTTATTTTTATTTTTTAACTTTTATATTCACTCTAACTTCCACACTTTCTCCAGGTCTCTGCTAAATGGCACTTCCTTACTGAAGACTTCCCTGACTCTGTCAAGGCTTTGGAATCTAAACTACTTTGCTCTATCCCATCCCATAATTTCTAATCAGATCTTTTACTTTTCCTCTTATATCAATACTACTTTATTATTACGATTTGTGCTTTTTAAGTTTGTATGCTTTTAAAAGTATTTCTCTCCATAGATACTAAACACGCATAATATGAGGGCAAGAGACCATGTGCTTTATGTTCCTCTAAATTAATACCTAGACCAGGTGCTTAGCACTCAATTATAAACACTCAATGCATATTTGTTGCAATGAACAAATAAATGATGAATCACATATAAAACTTAAAAAATCATCAAGAGTCCAGACTACATCCCAAGAAGCTCTAATTCAGTAGGTCTGGGTTAGAGCCCAGGAATCTATATTTTTAAAAAGCTTCACAGGTGATTTTGATAGATAACACTTTGAGAACCATTGTGATAAACAGTGAAAAAAAACCTGACCAAACAAAAAAACTGCTGAGTAGAAAAGGGTTCCTGTGATTTCAAAGGTTATGCCTTCACCTTTTCTCTAGTTGATATGTGGGAGGAATATAATTTTGATATTTGTCTTACCCATTGTTGCTGGACAAGGGAAGAGATTCCAAGTGGATCTCCTGGTGCCAAAAGTTTTATGGGAAAAGGCTGAATGTCACAGCAGATTTCACAAAGAGAGGAAAGAAAGATATCTAAAGCAACGCAATGAATTGAATGAACCCTTCATGGAATGACATTCCTTTCCTTTAATTACCTAAAATTCTTACTAGAGTTGTAGTATATGAAGCATATATGTAATAACAAAAATGTAAATTTGTGTAATAGCCCAAATAAAAAGAAATATATGGGCCTTCAATAGAGAAAGATTGGTCTAGTTTTTGTTTCTTCCTTTATTACCAATCCCCCAAATTATGGCGAGCTCCTATGATAAATACACCAAAGTGAACCCCACAAACAAGACCTACCATAGTTTAAAAAAAGTGCACTTTTTATAGCTCGAGGATATATAACATACTGTAATTGATGAGTGTTACTGGTACGTTTCCGTGGCTTATAAGAAAATACGTAGAACTGGGTGATTTATCAAGAAAATGAAATTTATTGCTTTCAGTTTCTGAGGCTGAGAAATCCAAAGTCCATCTGGTGGTGGTGACAGTGATCCAGGGGTCTCACATTGCTAGATGGTGGAAACAGAGAGAGCAGAGAAAGAGCAAGACAGACTCTCCTCTTCTTTTAAAGTCCTCAGAACCACACCCCTGACCACCATATTTAATCCATTCACTACTGCGTGGTCCTACAGTCTAATCCTCTCTTCAAGGCTCCACCTTTCAATTACCATAATAGGATTTCCCACCCTCTTAACAGTCAC
>NW_007766807.1:0-1996 GCF_000696425.1 Galeopterus variegatus | reverse complement strand
ACTAAGTTTCCATTTGTATTGTCAGGGCTAGGGCTCAGACGCTGCAAACCTATTGTACAGACTGGGTCAGCAGACCCCTCAGCTGGGTCCCTAGACCCCTTATACGCAGGTCCTTGCTAGGTAATTGGGAAAGATCCTGGGAGCTGTTGGCAGACAACATGAGCTCAGTCCTTAGCAATGGCAGCAGCAGCTTACAGGTCCAGCAGCTTGCAGGTCTGGTGGTGGCGGTGGCGGCCTCTTGGAGGGTCCTGGGGGCCCTGGCAGCAACAGCCTTCAGCAGCAGTAGTGGCTTCCCCATGCTCCCCCAGGGGCATCCTGGAGGTGAGAGGCACTGTGGATCAGAGCCACTTATCCTTTATACTTAAGTCCATAACCCAGGACACCTGGGTTCACGTGAGCAATTACGTTAGACAATAACCAAGGAACACCTGGACGTACATGCACATTTACGTCAAATGCTTGGCAAGATTCTGAACATCTGAGGGGCCCTGACCATTTTCCTATATTTTCCCAACATAGTTCCTTAAGCAAAACATTTGCAGTTCCCTTTATTAGAAAGTAGAGTATGAATAGGGAGCAGAGTGTACTTTGGGTTGACAGCTCATATTTGAACAAAGACACAGAAGTAATAATGAGTTAATTGTGCTTATAGCACAGAATAAGTCAACCTGACTTGAATGGAAGATTTGAATCAGGAGTATTTGAAGTGGGCTGTGTCATCCAAGACAAAAGCCACATGAGATTACAGTACACACCTACTAGAATGGCTAAAATTAACAAGGCCATGCCAGGTGTTGGAAATAAATGAAGTATGTCCTTCAACAGGTGAATGGATAAACTAAATTAAGGTATATTCATTTATACAATTGAATGTTATTCAGCAACAAAAAGAAATAATTTTGGGGCCGGCCCGGTGGCGCACTGCTACAGTGCACCGCTTGGGAGTGCGGCGGCGCTCCCGCTGAGGGTTCAGATCCCACATACAGACCGGCCGCTCACTGGCTGAGCAAGGTGCGGGCGCAACACTGAGGGTTGCGACCCCGTTGCCGGTCCCGGTCCAGTACGGGCGTGACACTGAGGGTTGCGATCCGTTGCCNTGTTCCCCAAGACCATTCTGTCTCCCTGGGTCTTTGGGCCTGAAATGGAAGAGCTGGCCCCCGAGACTTCTGCAATGCCTTCAAGGCCTTTTCCCCTTCTCTAGATAAGCCCATTCTTTTGTGTTAATCTTCTTAGTACCATTGAATTTTTCTTCTGAAAATGCTCTCTGTTTCTCTACCACATGGCCGGGCTGCAAATCTTCCAAATCTTTACACTCTGCTTCCCTCTTAAATTCTGGCTTGATGTTGTGGCTTTGCCACCATAACTCAGCATAGGCTGTTGCAAGTAGTCATGCGGCTTCCTTAATGCTTTGCTGCTTAGAAATTTATTCTGCCAGGTATTCTGGTTCACAACTATTAAGTTCCAATTTCCACAAAGTCCTAGGGCAAGGACACAATGCAGCCAAGTTCCTATGAGTCAGCTCAAAGCAAAGGTGATCTTTGCCCCAGTTTCTAATAAACTCCTTCTCATTTACATCAGATATCTCCTTGGTATGGCCTTTATTATGCCACCACCAGATGGACTTTGGACTTCCCAGCCTCGGAAACTGTAAGCAATGAATGTTTTCTTTATAAATGTAAAGCTACACAACTACGCCAGTTGTCGAGTAAGGCAAATCATAACTAAAGCCAAAATGTCTTATTATTTTATTTATACTAAGTTTCCATTTGTATTGTCAGGGCTAGGGCTCAGACGCTGCAAACCTATTGTACAGAATGGGTCAGCAGACCCCTCAGCTGGGTCCCTGGACCCCTTATACGCAGGTCCTTGCTAGGTAATTGGGAAAGATCCTGGGAGCTGTTGGCAGACAACATGAGCTCAGTCCTTAGCAATGGCGGCAGCAGCAGCTTACAGGTCCAGCAGCTTGCAGGTCTGGTGGTGGCGGTGGCGGCCTCTT
>NW_007766806.1:5713-6162 GCF_000696425.1 Galeopterus variegatus | reverse complement strand
CCACTGGGATCATTTGTCCATACAGAGGAAGAGATGGCAGAATACAGTGAAGGTGTGGTCTGCAGTCTGGGGGTTGGGGCTACAGCATGTGGCTCATTTGCTCTGGGACTTCCCACTTCAGTGCTGATCAACATTCCCCAAGTGATCCTGATGGTCATCTGAGGTTGACCAGAGTCCTCAAACCTAGGTACTTAGGGCTCTGTGCCCAGCTCCTGCAGTCTGCAAAATTGATGGAAATGCAGACTCTCAGGCCCCACCACAGACCTGAGGAATCAGAATCTGCGTTTTAACAAGATCATGTGCAATCTGTATGCACATGAAAGCTCGAGAAGCACAGAGTTAGTTGTCGATGTGTGTCCCCCAGACTAGCTGCGCCAGCATCACCCGGGACTTGTTAGAAATGCACATTCTCAGGTCCCACCTCAGGTCTGCAGAATCAGAAGCTGGTG
>NW_007766806.1:0-573 GCF_000696425.1 Galeopterus variegatus | reverse complement strand
CATCAACAGCTGTCAGGACTTGCCTGAGAATCTGAGGCTGGCAACACCCTGCCTGAGGAGATAGTAGCAGATCGTGCCAGGAAGCCCCGTGCCCTGTACAACTTCTGGAAGTGGTGTGGGGGAAGGAAAGACAAAAAGCCAGAACTCTCAACTTGTTTTTGCATTTTGCTTCTAACATTCCTTGGCTGTTGGTACCTCTCTCAGAATCAAAGTGGAGAACGAATTAAAACACTCCCATATGTGATTAAAAGCAAAATACGGAGAAAAGCTCCCAGTTCAAGTAGGAAGCCCAGCTGAGAGCCAAAGGTCACTATCCAGTGTTCCCTCGGTACCGTTCTCTAATCCTTCTGCACTGACTTTATTTTATCATTTTCAACACCTATTTAAGTAATTCAGTCCACTCAATTGTTCTTTAACAAATTTTCTACCAATAACCTCTCTCAAGTCTGGTATGGGGGTGCTTGCTATCAGCTTAATGTCGTACAATTAATACCTTCTCGGTATTCCTTCTTTGGGCAACAAGTAGTACTGGTAAGGGCCAACCCATCTTTCAAAGGTAAACCTTGCCCAGTT
>NW_007766805.1:5955-6162 GCF_000696425.1 Galeopterus variegatus | reverse complement strand
ATTCTACAAAATACTTGACCAGTATTTTTCAAAACTCTCAAGGTCACTGAAAACAAGGAAAGCCTGAGAAACAGTCATAGCCAAAAGGAGCTTGAAGAGACATGATAACGAAATGTAAGGTGGTGTCCTGGATGGGATCCTGGACATTAGGTAAAAAGTAAGGAAATCTGAATAAAGCATGGAGTTAGTTAATAGTAACTGACCAGT
>NW_007766805.1:0-300 GCF_000696425.1 Galeopterus variegatus | reverse complement strand
GAACAGTACAGTATGAGAAGAAAGCAAAAAGTAACTTTACAGTGGAAAAACCTGACAAACAGTAACTCTGCCAAGTGATCAACGTCAATACCAGTAGTGGTTAAGTCGTGTTGACAGTGTATATTCCCGATAAGCTGTGATGAGAACGGCACCTCACCTCTGTGGTCTTCCTCCCCAAAACACGTAACCTCAGTTTAATCATGAGAAACACATTGGACATTCTCCAAAACTTGGGAGACATTCTACAAAATACTTGACCAGTATTTTTCAAAACTCTCAAGGTCACTGAAAACAAGGAAA
>NW_007766804.1:5156-6162 GCF_000696425.1 Galeopterus variegatus | reverse complement strand
GCTCATAAAAAAGGTATGAGATGCTCAAAATATGCCATTGATTCAGTAAATAAATATATATTATCTTTAAATAGGGACAATCTCTTTTAAAAGAGAAAAATTATTTCTGTAATTTGTCTAAAATAATTATCTGTTTAGGCATAAGTTAGTGTCTAAAACACTAAATTTCAATCAAGTCTAAAATAGGATCTTTTTTTTTTTTTGGATCAACAGGGACAAAGCACACTTAGCATTAAACATTATTGATTTAAAAATCTTGCTCCTACCAGCCAGCTGTTGAAAAAAACAAAAAAATTTTGCTCCAGTTACCATTTGATAGAAATTTTCATCCTAAAATATATGTTGTCCAGAGTTTGGAAAGATGAAGCAAAAGGTAGATTTTAGATGTGCAGATTGGAAATGTAAAACTCACCAAATTAAGAGTAATATAGATTTAGCTGTTTCACTTTATTTCCTAAAGTAATACATGAGCTGGTTAAATGACTTCTCTCCATCTTAGCAAATTCTGTTTGTTTAAAACTCTGTCAGAGCCCTGCAGGCTCTGAGTTATATATATAAATATATTTTCTGAAAGTCATTTTAAAAGAGGCATTTGTCTCAAGTACTTTTTAAAAAATGATTTAAATTCGGTGTTTATACAAACATCAGAAATGACTTTTTGTTGTTTTGAAATTAGGTTACTTACATTTGGTTTTATTTTATTTCATGTTTAAATTATTTACTTTGATTTGAGTGGGAAAATCCTGAAACCTTTATCCTGTGGTTGCCGATATGTATAATTATTAATGAAATGTTCACTCATAGTCCCTTTTGAGGCTTAGAATTTCAATGTGTCAGGTCAAACAGTATTATAAACTGTACTTTGGTGTGTGAGACAGCACATTTTTAAGTGATGCCTGCCATTTGCAACCTATTCTCCTAAGAGTGCTAGGTACCAAATTGTAAAAGTTTGTTCTTAGTTATCTTACTTTTGAGGCTGGTGAAAACCTTAAATGTAATTTTGTGG
>NW_007766804.1:0-374 GCF_000696425.1 Galeopterus variegatus | reverse complement strand
AAAAAGCAAAGATGAAGGGAAAACAAACTAAGACAGATAGATGCTAGGCCATGTTGGCAAAATAGCATCTTGCAGTAATTCCCTAAGGTGATTTTGTATATTAATCTTAAAAATTGTGTTCTTTAGACACTGTTACCTGAAAAGCTGTTAGAGAAATAATGTTTAAAGTTATTTAAAAAAAAAACAAAAAAACTGTTACATCACTAAGTATTAATAAATATCTTTTTACCTGACCTAACTTCTCAACAATGCCTAAATTCTATAATTGAAACTCTGCTGTAGAGTTCAAATAATTTTCTTTTGATAAATCAGCGCTCATAAAAAAGGTATGAGATGCTCAAAATATGCCATTGATTCAGTAAATAAATATATAT
>NW_007766803.1:5838-6162 GCF_000696425.1 Galeopterus variegatus | reverse complement strand
AACAACTAGAAGAAAACTTAGAGGAAAAACTCCGTGACATTGATCTAGGAAATAATCTTTGTATATGACCCCAAAATATCAGGCAACAAATGCAGAAATAAACAAGTGGGAGTGCATCAGACTAAAAAGCTTCTTCACAGAAAAAGAAACAATCAGTAAGTGAAAAGGCAACCTATGAATTGGGAGGAAATATCTGTGAACCATATATTTGAAAAGTGGTAAATATCTAAAAAATATAAGGATCTCACAAATCTTAATAGCCAAAATAAATAAATAAATAAATAAATAAATAGCTCAATTAAAAATGGGCAAAGGACCTGAATA
>NW_007766803.1:0-251 GCF_000696425.1 Galeopterus variegatus | reverse complement strand
TATATATATATATATGTATATATAAAATTTCTGAGGCAATGATTTTTCTTAATTGAAAGAAAGTCCTTGTGAAATATGCAACAAATGTGTTATCTCAATAGATATAAAAATTAAAACAATAAAATAAATCTCTGTATGTCTCTTATATACTGATATGCAAATACCACTTAAAGTAATTCTTAAAGAGACAATATTTGCCACGTGAGGTTAAGATTTGTCTCAACCAAAGAGAGATTTGGAGAAATGATAAC
>NW_007766802.1:5769-6162 GCF_000696425.1 Galeopterus variegatus | reverse complement strand
GGACACTCTAGGGTGGGCTATCTCAGGACCTTCCCAATGCTGCTCCACCTGGAGTGCTCTCTTTCATCTTCACCTTCTCAATTCTAACCATTTTGAAAACTCAGCCTAAATGTTCCTTGATGAGGTTACCTTTGAAATCCCATAGCATTTTTCCCTCCTAGTATTATTGTAATTACTTTCTTTTATTATACAGTCACTCTTCCTTTAACAACAGGCATATGTTCTGAGAAATGCTGTGCAAATATCAGAGTATTCTTACACAAACCTAGATGGTTTAGCCTACTACACACCTATAGCTTATTACTCCTAGACTATAAACCTGTGGAGCATGTTACTGTACTAAATACTGTAGACGACTGTACCACAATAGTATTTGTGTATCTAAACATAGAA
>NW_007766802.1:0-259 GCF_000696425.1 Galeopterus variegatus | reverse complement strand
TTTCATCCATATCAAAGATTTGTTCTGACAAGCAATCTTCCTCCACATTCAACTTATTCAGAGTTTACAAAAATTCTTCAGCTGCCTTCACATCAGCACTCAGACTCATCATCACTTTCCTATCATATATTGATTCAATAGTTTAAACCATGTAGAGCTGCCAGTAAACTTAACAGTGTAGTTGGGCCTAGATCTTTTCTTTCTATAAGGCAAACAAATTTTTGCTGTGGCTGTGATTGTCATGATTCTAAGAGGGATA
>NW_007766801.1:5637-6162 GCF_000696425.1 Galeopterus variegatus | reverse complement strand
AGTCCAAAGTCCAGGGAACACATCTGGTGAGGGTCTTGATGGTGGCGACAGTGACCTAGGGGTCTCATATTTCAAGATGGTGGAGAGAGAGAGAGACAGATTGTTCTCACTTCTTTTAAAGCCCTCAGAACCATGCTCCTGACCATTTTTAATCCATTCACTACTGCAGTCCTACAGTCTAATCACCTCTCCAAGGCTCCACCTTTCAACTACCCTAATAGGATTTCCCACCCTCTTAACAGTCACAGTGGGGACCAAGTTTCTAACACATAAAACCTGGGGGATACATTCCAAGCTTCCGTGAGTTTTAGGGGACATAATTCAATCCATTACACTTCACATCAGATCCTTGCAGGCCCTAAGCATGGACATTGCATCAAACTGATGGGCTTGTGTTGAATTCTCCTTCAATGTCTTAGTAAAGTCATCTTTCTGACAACTGAATTCATTGGACTTTGCTAAGCCTCTTTTAAATAATAATTCCCACTTCAAAACAATAGCCACAGGCATTAAAGTCCAAAATGC
>NW_007766801.1:0-280 GCF_000696425.1 Galeopterus variegatus | reverse complement strand
TTTTTATCTTCTTCTGAGTCCTCCAAACTCCTCCAACCTTTTTCAACACCCAGTTCCAAAGTGTTTCCATATTTTCAAGTACTTGTTATAAGCAACACCCCACTTCTCTGGTATCAATTACCTTATTAGTCCATTTCTGTTGCTTATAATGAGATACTTGAAACTTGGTGATTTATAAAGAAAAATGAAATTTATTCCTTACAGTTTTGGAGACTAGGCAGTCCAAAGTCCAGGGAACACATCTGGTGAGGGTCTTGATGGTGGCGACAGTGACCTAGGG
>NW_007766800.1:5886-6162 GCF_000696425.1 Galeopterus variegatus | reverse complement strand
TAGTGTGTGCTCACTGCCCAGTATACTTCCATATATTTTAAGTATTTATTTCAGCAGCACCACTCTAACAGGTACCAAAATCTCAGCTAAATGTCATCAGCTCAAAAGTCCCAAATCTCATCATCTAAATTGTCTAAACTAGGTGTATGGGTGTGGCCCTGGGTATGATCCATCCTGGGACACCATTCCTCTCTATATTTGGACCTGTAAAACTAAAAAAAAGTTCTCTGCTCTTAAAATACAGTGACGAGACATGCATAGGATTAACAGTTAATA
>NW_007766800.1:0-637 GCF_000696425.1 Galeopterus variegatus | reverse complement strand
CGGTCACGACAAAAGACAAAAAAAAAAAAAGAAAGAAAAAGTTTTTGAAGTAGGTAGTGGTTATGGTTACACAACACTGAATGTAATACCACTGAATTGCACACTTAAAAATGGTCAAAATGGCAAATTTCATGTTATATATTTTACCACAATTTTAAAAAACTAACAATGTAGTATACCAAAAATCATTGAATTGTACACTTTAAACAATGAATATTGTGTGAATTATATCTCAATAAAGCTCTTAAAAAATATGATGGCAGAACTGAAACATTCAGAGAAAAATTAGAATATAAAGTTGAGGAAATCTCTCAGGAAGTAGAATAACAAACAGAAACAAAGAAAAAAATAAGTTAAAGATCAGCCCAGGAGGCCCAGAATCCAAATAACTGCAGGACACAATTCTGCTGTTTTCCACCAGTGTATAACAAGGATTCCCTTTCTTTCTCTTTCCAATAGTGTGTCCCTTGTTTCCTTCTGAGCCTTTAACTGCCATGTCTTTAATGTCCATTTTTTCTGCTAACAGTCTATTCAAGGCAATCTAGGAATTTTCTGTCATGTGTCTCAAAATTCTCCTAGTGTGTGCTCACTGCCCAGTATACTTCCATATATTTTAAGTATTTATTTCAGCAGCACC
>NW_007766799.1:5939-6162 GCF_000696425.1 Galeopterus variegatus | reverse complement strand
CTCTCTTCAGCCAACCCTCCCACCTACTGTTGACAGAACAGTTATGGATCACCCCACTAGGTATTTCTCTCCTTATCATATTATATGATTGCTTTATTCCTGGTAGTGCCTCAGCTTTTCTAGGATGGAAAATGAAAGCCTTGTTTTTTGGTTCCATGGAGGGTTTTTCTATTTGCTGGTGCAGCCTACAGAGTACAGAACATAGTGTACAGTCATAAGAGCT
>NW_007766799.1:0-792 GCF_000696425.1 Galeopterus variegatus | reverse complement strand
AGGTATAGATTTTGCTTCTCTTTTTCCCCAGTACCTGGTACAGTGCCTGGCACATAATAAGTGCTCAGTGTACACTGGCTGAAAGTTGTTAGATGATATCCAATTATATTAGGACCAGGCTTTCTGCCAATGAATCTATGCAAATGTATTGATTAGCTAAAATAGAACCATTTCTGACCCTGTTTTCCCCACTTAATGGTTTTCTGGTAGGCTAGATTCCCATGTATCCAAAGGGTTCTTAAGAAACAAATTCAATGCTGGGAATTAAGAACAATATCAGGAAGGGATGAATGAATTGGATGATTTTGGTGAGAAAATCCTTTATTTGCTGTTCAAATTATACAGTATAGATAGCTGAACAGAAGTTTTCCAGTAGGCCTTGTCTTGGCAAAACAATAACGAGGGGAGAATGATATCTCCTTGTCACAATCTGTCATGAATAGGGAGTCAATCAAGGAGTTTAATTGTTTAATTAAAACAGACTTCTAAATGGTTGTGATTTTCTCATATCCTCATATAATAAGCTGAGGTTTTCCCTGGAAGAAATATAGTGCTTTTTAAGACGGAAAATAAGGTGGCCCCTGAGATTAGAAGAGGGAGATAATTTCTCCAGTACTCTCAAAGGTGACACCAGTGCCATGGGGTATGAGGGGAGGGTGTTTCTACACAGTGTGGCTAAGAATTGAAGCTCCTCTGTCCTAGCTCTTCTGGTACTGGGGTGGGAGTGTGGTATTTTCTTGGGGATAATGTGACTGTGTGCATGCATGTGCATGTACTGAAAGTACAGTGTAA
>NW_007766798.1:5879-6162 GCF_000696425.1 Galeopterus variegatus | reverse complement strand
CTGTAAATCTAATGGAGATGCAAGCGAGTGAGATAGAAGCAAAGCAGACAATCCATTTTGACTTTCTTAATGAACCTTAATTAACTACTTCGGCTGAAACTTCCCATGATAGAACACAGCAGCCTCCAGAGCAGTTGAAGAAACTCCTGGGAAGCACATCAGCTGTTTACTGAATATACAGCATTAGTTTTCTGTAGCCAGTTGTTTTCCACTATATCAGTGAATGGTCAAGGGCGTGAATCTGAATTCAACAACGAGTGAACAAACTGAAAAAAAAAAAAAA
>NW_007766798.1:0-233 GCF_000696425.1 Galeopterus variegatus | reverse complement strand
CCCGGTCCGGTGCGGGCGCGACACTGAGGGTTGCGGTCCGTTGCCGGACACGAAAAAAGACTAAAAAAGGAAAAAAAAAAAGAAACTGGCAGTGCAGAAATGGACAGAACCATGCAGAAGGTGAGTGAGCCTTGAACAAGAGGGAGTCAGGGACCAGCAGCCAAGTCTACGCCTGTAAATCTAATGGAGATGCAAGCGAGTGAGATAGAAGCAAAGCAGACAATCCATTTTGA
>NW_007766797.1:5916-6162 GCF_000696425.1 Galeopterus variegatus | reverse complement strand
CCACCATTTATTTTATTCAACTGTCTTCCCCAGTGGAATCGGAAGAACTGGTGTTGGCTTCCAAACCAAAGCCATGTTCAGGTGAATCTTGAGGACTGAGGAGGAGTGTTTTTAGACAGACAAAGAGAAATAAATGCTGTTCTAGCTAAAGGGACCAGTATGTGCAATGGCATAAAGAGATGAGAAAATGTGGTGTTCTCAGGGGAATCATAAATGGTTTAATATGGACAGGGTGGGGTGGAAGGT
>NW_007766797.1:0-399 GCF_000696425.1 Galeopterus variegatus | reverse complement strand
GTAGCATGTGTCAGTGCTTCATTCCTTTTAATGGCTGAATAATATTCCATTGTATGGATACGCCATATTTTGTTTATCCAGTCACCAGGTGACGGACACAGTCAGGCCCATCTGTTTATGTATTGTCTATGGCTGTTTTTGAATACAACAGCAGAGCTGAATAGTTGTAACAGAGAACATGGCCTGCAGAGCCGAAAATGTTTACCATTTGGTCCTTCACAAAGAAAGTTTGCCAACCTGTGGCTTAATGGGTCAGATGAACGCTATTGTACCAAAATAAAAATATGGTGTGACTAGTGCTTGAAAGTATAATTGAGGAGAACCTGAAGCACCATTCGCCACCATTTATTTTATTCAACTGTCTTCCCCAGTGGAATCGGAAGAACTGGTGTTGGCTTC
>NW_007766796.1:5631-6162 GCF_000696425.1 Galeopterus variegatus | reverse complement strand
AGAAATTATTTTAAAGGACAGACTTTAACTGTGGGGGAAAGGATTATAAAATGTAACCTATGTATATAAATATATATATATATATATATATAATGTATATTTGGGACATTTATACATGGTCTGCCTCTAGGCCTTATTGAAATCAGCTTCCAATAGAATCTGTAGACCTGTAGGACAATTTAATGTTAGTTCTCTGAATTTTGACTAGTGCTAAGAACAATGTAAAAGTCTATAATAGAAAAGAAATAGATAAATCCTACCTCAATCTGAGAAGTTAGATTCAATGATTATTTATGTTTCTTATAAGTTATTTTATTACATTGTTTCTGAGCTTGCTTTTCTATTTTTTATGTAAAGGAGAATGTAAAACTATATGTAGAGGTTGAAAAGCATATAGGCTATAAACTTCCAGTTAATGGAATTATTTTCTAGAGAAGTATAGTGATACTCTAATACCTTTTCGTCAAAGATATGAATTCAGAGTTTGTCTAAAAATATAACTAAGCAAAATGGTCTTGCTTTTATGTCCTA
>NW_007766796.1:0-390 GCF_000696425.1 Galeopterus variegatus | reverse complement strand
ATATATATAATATTTAAAATATTATTAAAATCACCTAAATTTATTTTGTGGGGTTGATTAAACTAAATTGGACTAAGCATAGATGCCAGAATATATTGAAAAGGTAGATATGTTATAAAAAATATTTGCAGATACATTTTACTTATAGAAGTCAGCATGGTGTTTATGGAAATACTGAAAATAACTGGAAACAATTAAGTTCCATTCTATTAAAAGATAAATTACACTAAGTGGCCTTGATGCATTATGTTTTAAGTATACTAAATTCACATTCATATTATTCAATAGTTAAAATCAGTACTGTAAGTTCTGAATATATGGAACTTAATAGAAATTATTTTAAAGGACAGACTTTAACTGTGGGGGAAAGGATTATAAAATGTAACCTAT
>NW_007766795.1:5906-6162 GCF_000696425.1 Galeopterus variegatus | reverse complement strand
TTTTTATCATTCCCCACAGGTCCTTGAGGCTCCATTTGTTTTTTAAGATCTTTTTTTCTTCTTCCCTCTTGGTCTATCTTCAAGTTCACTAATTCTTTTCTCTGTCATATGGTGTTGAGCCCATTTAGTGAGTTGTTGTTTGTTTATTTACTTATTTTTATATTTTCAGCTCTAAAATTTCTATTTTGTTTTCCCTTACATCTTCTATTCCTTACTGATAAATTTTGTATTTTAACTTTCATTTCAAAAGTGTTCA
>NW_007766795.1:0-361 GCF_000696425.1 Galeopterus variegatus | reverse complement strand
CTCTGCTCCCCATAGTTTCTGATTAGAAATCTGCCGTTATTCAAATTGAAAATCCTCTATTAGCAATGCATTGTTTTTCTCTGGATACTTTCAACATTTTTTTCATTGTCTTTATTTTTCAACAACTTTATTATGTTGCATCTGGGCATCGATTTCTATGTGTTTAACCTTTTGGAGTTTACTCAGCTTTTTAAATCTGTAGGTTATATCCTTTGCCAAACTTGGGAAGTTTTCAGCCATTTTTTCAGCACTGCACTCTTTCGCCTCTCTTCTAGAATTCCAGTAACACAAATATGAGAATTTTTATCATTCCCCACAGGTCCTTGAGGCTCCATTTGTTTTTTAAGATCTTTTTTTCTTC
>NW_007766794.1:5853-6163 GCF_000696425.1 Galeopterus variegatus | reverse complement strand
GAAAAATGAATATGTAACATAATATTGGTATTTTATCCTGTCTTATAAAAGTGGACTTTACCTAGTATCTAAGTATTATGCAAGCATAAATGCCTCTTGAGTTTGAATTTCTGGGCTTTAAACAATGAATTAATTACACTGGCTTCTGCATATGAATGCCCAGCCCACTTAGCTTTTACTGGGATGTCTTCTGTGTTTGTTTATAAGTGCAATTAGAGAATCTTATTTTCCAAATTGAGTTTGCTGAGTTGAAAGTATGGTCTTCGACCAACGCTTTGAATTTGCAAATCATATTCCAAGGGCGGGGGGG
>NW_007766794.1:0-359 GCF_000696425.1 Galeopterus variegatus | reverse complement strand
GTTCTTCAAATTGTAATTAGTTATGTAAGTAGTCATATTAATTGCTGAGTAAGCCCATCTATAATCAACCCATAATATAGTTCTGGTTCTTTTTAATTCTCCTTTTTCCCTAAAATTCTGTGCATGAGTCTTAACCTTTTGGCCCTAATCTTAATGCTTAGGAAGGGACATTCTTCAGTGCATTAACCATGCTCATGGTTATACTGATACCAGTACGTAACAGCTGATGAAACAGGTAATGTCCCCTGACAGCCTGACAGATTACTCTGTATATAGAAGCACATATAAAAGATACATCGAAAAATGAATATGTAACATAATATTGGTATTTTATCCTGTCTTATAAAAGTGGACTTTAC
>NW_007766793.1:5844-6163 GCF_000696425.1 Galeopterus variegatus | reverse complement strand
TTCATTACTAGGCAAAAAGAATAAGGCTATTGCAACTATTCATATTATCTAGTTGGCCAAACTAACACTTCAAAACGACAAGCTAATTTGGTTAGGTTAAAAATAACTTTAAATAATCATATACAGTGTATATTGACAAAATAAAAATTTAATGAAAAAAAAAAAGGAGAGAATGAGAAAAAAAAAATAATAAAATAAATAAAAATAACTTTAACTTTTGCTTTTTTCCCCTCTAATTTTTTTTACATTTCCCTTAATACACCAAAAGCGAAAATAATCAGATTTGTCCTTTTATCTGATGGTTCATTTGTGAAACACA
>NW_007766793.1:0-237 GCF_000696425.1 Galeopterus variegatus | reverse complement strand
AGCCCCAAGTATCTATTTCTAGATAGTATGTAAAACTAACCTTCAGGAAGGAAAAAATACATTTTTTCCCCTTTTATAAGACATTTAAAAAAAAAACCTACCCAAAGTAAGTACAACATAGATTCAGAAAAAGAAATTCTGAGAAATGGTGTTATATCTTAAATTCTCCTAGAAACAACTGTGGTTAAAAATGGAAAGCTATAAAACAAACAAACAACACAAATGAACAAACTGAAA
>NW_007766792.1:5894-6163 GCF_000696425.1 Galeopterus variegatus | reverse complement strand
ACTAGTAACCATTATCCTGAATTACCTTGTTAGGAATGAGAATTGCCATCTCAAAGCTATTTAAGACATTAATGAACAATATTAATTATCAAGGTTAGAAAGAAACAGCAAATAAGAAATTGCCTACCAGATTAAAATTCCCAATATTTCAATTATAACAAGCTATTGCACGTATAAGCAATGAAACTTGTAACCCATATAAATTATGTTCTGGCCAAGGAGAACAGCATCACCGTGTCTCCACTTGGTAGAGTAAATAGCACCCCATT
>NW_007766792.1:0-503 GCF_000696425.1 Galeopterus variegatus | reverse complement strand
AGACTCTTTCCAATGCAAGCTGATAATTTTGACAAATAGAGAAAAGTTTGCTCTTACATATATAAGTTATATATAACTTATATATAAGTTTCCATTATACTGTGTAGTCTTGCATTGTGCTAAACAGCACTATTGTCTTGTGTTAAAAACGTATTGAGATTTCAGGGATTCTTTTAATCATTGTTATAGCTTTTAATGTTCCAAATCCCTACTACCATCCTAGTAAATTCTAGTAAGATTTTAGGGGCTTTCTGCTGCATAATCTACCTGAGTTATGTGCTATGCTGATTTCAGAATGCACAATTCTGCCTGTATCTCTTTTTCTACAACTGAAGCTTGTGCTCTTCTAGTGACTCTTTTCTTAGGTTGCCTCTCACAGTGTATTTCTATGTGGGCATGTAAGATCCCAGGAAGAACATGCCTTTGTCACCAGCTGAGACTACATTCAGCAAAGGGACCAAACCACAGATGATTGCCACTAAACACCAAAGGACTACTTTTGT
>NW_007766791.1:5870-6163 GCF_000696425.1 Galeopterus variegatus | reverse complement strand
AACCACCACAGACTGTTCTGATGCAGGTGAAGCCAGATCCTCCTATCGGCCTTGATTTCTTAGAGTCAGCTCTGTCTTTGTTTAGCATGCTCATGGTGGCTACATGGGAGAGGCCTAGAAATCAGCATTTTAGAGCTGGAAATGATGTAAGTCCAACACTCTCATTTTACAGAGGAGGAAACTGAAGTGCAATCAGAGAGGTTAAGTAACTTGCCCAGAGAGATGCCACTAGGACTAGTGACAGACCTAGGACTGGAACCCAAGTACCCCGAAGCCTTGCACAGTGCACTCTT
>NW_007766791.1:0-218 GCF_000696425.1 Galeopterus variegatus | reverse complement strand
ATGGTAATATTATGAGGCCAGATTTTCTCATGAGTTTTACTTTATCTTGTCTAGTTACATTGAGATAGATCAAGTTATGTTGCAATAATTGAAAACTCCCATATCTCAGTGACTTAACCCCAAAAGACTTTATTTTTCATTCAGTGAAAACCATTTGTGGGCCGGCCCGGTGGCGCACTCGGTAGAGTGCAGCGCTTGGGAGTGTGGTGGCGCTCCCG
>NW_007766790.1:5760-6163 GCF_000696425.1 Galeopterus variegatus | reverse complement strand
AATAATCTACGGACTTGCTTCTCTGACTTTAGCCTCTCCCCCTTCTTATAGACGTTCTTGCACCATTTACAAGAACAGGACAAAGAGTAATTTTTAAAAAATACATTATTGTCCATCTTTAGTAGCTCTCCATTTCCCAAAGAATGAAGTTCAAACTTTATCAAAAGGTAGTTAAGACTTTCCACTGAATTATTTCAACCTAATTTTATTTTATATCCCAATACATCCCACACTCCTGCTTTGTTGGGATGCTTGGCATTCTTTGGCTTAAATGGTCTTTCCATCTGGGTTATTCTCTTTTTTGCCAATATTTCCTTGCCAAGTTTTCAAGACTCAGCAAAATGACACTTATAATCAGAGCTATCTCCAGCCTATGAATTTTTAGGAGGTCTTCATAAGATCA
>NW_007766790.1:0-502 GCF_000696425.1 Galeopterus variegatus | reverse complement strand
TAGGTGGAATAGCTGCACAGTGGGGCTATTGGAGAAGGCTCTTCAGAGATGAACTGTACTGAAAAGGGTAGAGTGGGTGTTCCTGGAAGAAAAGGTTTCCATGATGGAGGGATCAATGTGTGGGATGGCACAGAGAACATAGTGCATTGGGGTAAGGTAGTTGGGTGTTTCTGGAACTCAAGATGTGGGCAGGGGAAACAGGCTGGTGTGAGTGTCCTCACCAAGAAGAGCTTTGCGTCGTGTTTTGGAGTGTCAGTCATTATATTCCATAGCTCTCATTGTTTATAATAACCCATTAGAAACAGAGCATAAATCTAAAATTTATCTTTTCAAAGCCACAGTCTTCATATCTGCAAAATGGGAATAATTAGTTTGATTTTCATTCATTCCTACTGCCAATGCCTAATTCATAATTTCATTATTGCTTGCCTGTACTATTGCAATAATCTACGGACTTGCTTCTCTGACTTTAGCCTCTCCCCCTTCTTATAGACGTTCTTGC
>NW_007766789.1:5670-6163 GCF_000696425.1 Galeopterus variegatus | reverse complement strand
AAAAAAAGTCACACAAACAAAATAAAACTTTCATTGGATATATTTAATCTTTTCAAATCAAAGACTATTACCCAACTATATGTAATGATTGAGTTCAGTGGTTTAAATGTATTCTGTTAGCATTATTTCTGTGGTTTTGTTTGGTTTTGCAGTGTGCAGGTGTTACTGTGTGAGCGACTGGGAAGCAGCCTGGGGCACATGGTCAGCACCACCTCGTCTGCCTGGCCCTGCCTGGGCAGCTTCCTCAGTTGCTCACAGCAGTCTCTCCAGCTGAGCCTGGACGAGGCTAACCCCATCTCCACATGGAGTTCCAGTGGGCACCAGGTTTTCACCCATTTGCTGTTCTGGCCACTGTAGTGGACACTGGTGAGGTCTGGATTCAGTGTGTGTCTTGGCCCTAACCATGTGACCTTGAGCAAATGGATTACCCTGGCTGGACTTCATGCCCCTTATCACTAAAATGGAGGTAAAAACGTCTACGTACCTCACAGAG
>NW_007766789.1:0-261 GCF_000696425.1 Galeopterus variegatus | reverse complement strand
GCAGAGCAGGCATTTTTGTCCCATTTTTAAGCAGATGAGGTGTTGCCCCTGAGTAGTTACATGGCTTTTCCAAGGTGATCCAGCTGCTGTGTGGCTGAACTGGGACTAAAATACACGTGTGTTCTTCCCTCTCCTTCTCCCTGCTCTCATTTAAATCTGCAGTTTGACTGTAAAGCAAGCATGTGCTCTGCATATGCTCATGTACCTAGAGACTTAATGTACACTTTTGTGTAGCTACCTGTATGAATAGTGTGCCGGTAT
>NW_007766788.1:5654-6163 GCF_000696425.1 Galeopterus variegatus | reverse complement strand
AGTTGACAAAGCCCGTAAAATGTACAACACCGTGAACCCTATTGTAAAATAATGGACTTTATAATAATGTATAAATATTGAGTCATACACTTTAGTAAATGTTCTGCACTAATGCAAGATGTTAATAATAGGGAAATTGTTCGGAGAGGAAGAAGCAAAAACAGGGAGGGTATATGGGAATTCTCTACTTCTGTTAAATTTTTCCTGTGAAAATAAAACTGCTTTAAAAAAATAGTTTTGCTTCTTTTTTTAGTTTTAAAACATGACCTAATTAAATGCTATTTATAAAATATTCAGTTCAAATATAACAATATAGGTAGGCTGAAAGTAAAAGAGTGGAAAAAGGTATTCCATGCAAACATTAGTCAGAAGAAATCACATAAAGTAGACTTTAAAAAGTAGCAAAGAAAATTACCAGGTACAGAGAGGGACACAATAATAAAAAGGTCAATCCACCAAGAAGACATAGCAATTGCTCTCCTGGGCACGTATCCCAGAGAAATGAAAAA
>NW_007766788.1:3084-4518 GCF_000696425.1 Galeopterus variegatus | reverse complement strand
AAAATAAGGTTGAAAGGGGAATAAGAAATGTATGTATGTGTTTGTTGGAGAGGTTGCAGGTTAAAATTGTATAGTCAGAGAGGCCTTCTTTGTCCAATTTCTTTTTCACAAAAGATGGAAAATCCTTCAGAAAAACCTCCATGAAGTTCTCTCCATATAATACGTAACCCTTAGAAAAGGAAGTCTTGTAATATATCAACATAAATTTGCATTTAGTAAGTCAACATTACCAACATAAGGAACTTGGCTTGAGAGTAAATATTTATAAGTCTAAATAATTAGGCCTGACTGCTATCTCATAGTTAAAAAAAGAAAGTGACTCATTGGAATTGCTGTTTGCATTAGGTACTCTATACTAGTACATCTTAATATGTTCTGGAGTTCAGAACATTACTTCCTTAAAGACTAAGATATCCTGAAAGAGCAAAGTTCATTTTGGGTAAATTATTTTCTTTTTAAATGTATTGCTGTTTAGGATTATAGAAATGTTATTTGATCATTGTACAACATTTAAAAAAAATTAACAATGACTTCATTGTTAACATTTTTGTTTATGTTCATGTAGTCCTTTTTATCCATGTGTACATATGTAGGTCTTTTGTTTTTCCTCTCCCTTTTATGTTTTCAAAAACATGCTGGGCATGCTAGGCAAACTATAAATATACACTATATATAATTAATACACATGGATTATTTTATATTTACTATATATTATATACTATTATACTATATATAATTATAAGTAAAACTCAGTTAATTGAAGCATTTGGGAAAATGAATGTTCTGATGCTTTTTTCCTATTTTTTCCTACTTTGCCTTGGCCATGCACACCCACATCTGAAGACTCAAATTCCGACACCTACCCTGAGACTGCAACATTCCAATCTTCCCCTTTTCTCACTCACCTTCTCTTATTACATTACTTTTTAACCTAACTGATCCTTTCAGTCTCTGGAACTTTCCACTTTCTTCCCACCAGCCCCTTCTCTTGTCAGTTCCTTCTCTATTTTACCCAGGTCCTATAACCCACATCTATTACTTCCTTTATCTGCAGTTTTTCTATTGTGTCTGCAGTCTCCCAATCATAAGCCAGCATCACCGGTTGCTGTCCACTTCACAGTCTGTGCAGACCTGTGGTCTTCCCGTCATCAGAGAGTCACTGAGACACATAGATGGGTTCCACGACAGCCTCAAATGGGTCCTTGACAATGTCAGAAATTGTTTCAGACTCCTGTTATAGAAACACTGGACCTGACCAGGGCATTAGACACGTGTGGCTCTTCTTTCTTCATGAAGCACTTGATCTCCCCGGCTTCTCTGATCCCCAGCTCGTGGCTTTCCTTCCTCCTCTCTCTGCTCCCCAGCAGGTTCCATCACTGTCCTACCATCAGTCTTTTCTACCTCTTACCCTGTGCTTCTCTCCTATTTCATCGG
>NW_007766788.1:0-2399 GCF_000696425.1 Galeopterus variegatus | reverse complement strand
TCACTGTCCTACCATCAGTCTTTTCTACCTCTTACCCTGTGCTTCTCTCCTATTTCATCGGTTGCCATGGCTTCCACTGCTCTCGTAACCTGCCGACACCCAAGTGTCCCTGAAGCTGCAGACCAGTAGTGCCAAATGCTTTCTGAACACCTGTATCATTAAAAAAGAAAAGTTTGCTTCTGAAATAACATAGTGCACCTGATAAGTATTCAAAGAAAGTTAAATGCTTTAATAGAACGATAGGCTCTTAAAGTTTTCCTGTGCAACACTGATCCTTTTCAAATGTTCCAGCACCCTACTCAAGGAGCCCCTTGAACTTTTCCATCTTACAGCTAAGGAGGGTCATTTAGCTGAGACCCGTCTGCTAAATCACAAGGGCTTCTCTCCTCTGCCTGACCTGTCCTCTTTTGCAGGCACCAGACGACTCTGCAGGGAGTGTTACGTTGTACTTGTGTATACATGAAAGCCTTTAACTTGAATGTGCTAAGGAACTACAGTGAACAGTTCCCAGTTTCTAACAAAATGCTGATTTTGCTAAATCTCTGACATGAGATCAACCCTAGACAAACGATAGAAGGAAAACACAAAATCTAAAACACCTGAGCTACCTCAGAGGTGGGGAAGAACAGAGGGTTGTGTGGGGTAGACTGTGGCTTTGGGGAGCGGCAGAAGGTATCTGTGAATAGGAAGGAAGCTATCGAGTTCCGCTTTTGCTTTTCTTGCTATTGCCTTGGGCCACCAGAGCCTGCCTGGATTCCTGCAGAAACTCAGAGCTCTCCTTTAAGGTCCCTTTGGAGGAAAATCAGGGCAGCGCAGAAGTTCCGTGCTTAAGAGGAGCTGAGATAAACAATGCAGGCTGACTTTGGGCAGTGCTTTCCCCACTCCTGTCTCTCCAAACCCCCCAGGCTGGGGGATTATATAATATTGGGAGTGTTACAGGCCTGATGCCGCTTGGAGCAGGCAGGGCCAGTCTGAGGAGGAGCGCTGGTGATGAATGTGGTTTAGTGGTTGGACTCTCCACCCAGGGCTCTCCATGACTCTTCCTCCTCTGAGCCTACTGGGCTCGTGTTCTCTGGAGTCTTGCCTGACACACTGGCCTACACATTCAGGGCAAAAAGGAGCTCACCAATCTAAATAAGACTCTGAGGAGCATTTCCAAAGAAAAAACATACTATTACAGTTCCCATAAGAAGCAGAACTCTTAGAACAGATGGGTCAAGAATTTAAATGTAGACTGATAAGCACAAAAAATTAGATAAGGAAAGGTATTGGCAATAGGAATAAGAAAACAAAAATGAGAAACAAGCAGAAATATTTGATAATTCCACAATTATAATTTTAATAAAGCACACATCAATGTAAAGAGTTACAGAATGGATACAGCTGAGGAATGAATTAGCAAATGGGAAGACCAGACTAGGAAAATCTCCCAGTAGGGAGGAAAGGACAAAGAAATAAAAATACAAAAGAAAATTTATGCGATATAGAGGATAGAAGTAGCATTTCTAAACAATAGAAGCCCCAGAAAAAAAGAAAAAGAAAACACTGGAGAGGAGAAAATATTTTGAGAAATATTTTAAGAGAAATCTGAGACAAAATTTTCAAAATTAAAAACAAAAACCCAAAAAAACAGACCTTGGATTGAAAAGAAACAGAGAGTACCGAAGAGGAGAGATAAAGAAAAACATCCACACATTATGGTGAAATTCAATCATGCCCAGGATAAAGAGAAAATTCTAAAGACTACATTCATAAAGAAAAGAATACAACAGAACAAAAATATAACAGAACATTACTATAGAGAAAAGAGTAGTGTTTAAAGAGTAGTGTTTTGAAGGCACTGAAGGAAAAAAACTTAAAACATAGAACTTTACTTCCAGGTAAACTGTTATTCAAATATGAGGGAAAAAAAATATTCTCAGGCATGGAAAACTTTGGACACCTCACCGTGCAAAATTCTTTATTGAAAAGAGTTCTATGCAAAATATTTAAATAAGACAGAGTAGGAGATGTTGCAAGTGATTGTGTGAAGAAAAGGTGATCAAATATTTTGATGTTTGTTGTCTTTACAGGTTGCTATGGTCACCAAAGGTTTGCATGGTGTTAACCTTGGGGGTAGGGCATAGACTGAGGATGTGAGAGCCCACTGGAATGCTTGTCTTTTAGGTGATTAAAGTGAGGCATAGAAAAAGTGAGAACAAACTGAAATGATACATAAAGATGGTAGAAAGAGAAACATGTATCAGTTATGACAAAAAAGTAAATCAACTAAACATTCTAGTTAAAAACAAATATTGACAGACATATGCTGTTTACAAAAGACACACCTAAGCGTACTGGATACAAAGGTTGAAAGTAAAAGGATATTAATACCATGTCAGAAAGATACTAAACAGAAG
>NW_007766787.1:5822-6163 GCF_000696425.1 Galeopterus variegatus | reverse complement strand
ATATAATCATCTGCTAGGAGATGTCCATTTATATATATATAAATTATTATATATATATATATATATATATAAATCATAACATCACATTGTACCCCCAAAATATATACAATAATAATTTGTCAACTAACAGTAATAAATAAACAAGTATATAAAATCACTTTAAAAAGTTTTTTCTCTCTTTAAAATCATATAAGAACAACTATTTCCCACTGTTTCATGTTCTGTAAGAGGAGAGTTATATATCACACCTACTATACCAATTATGAAATAGAATCATTATTTAGTTATAAAACTAATCTTCCAAATTATCAAAATTACCAGTGGAATTTTAATTTCCCTAG
>NW_007766787.1:0-485 GCF_000696425.1 Galeopterus variegatus | reverse complement strand
AGTATCTGTAATGCACAATAAAGTGAAGTGCAGTAAAACAAGGTTTGCTTGCATAGGATTTGGTACTATTTGTGCTGTTGGGCATCCACTGGTAGTCTTGTAATGTATCCTGCACAGGTAAGGGAGGAACTACTGTGGTAGAATACATTCCAGGCAGGAACAAGAGCATGAACAAAGGCATAGACAAAAGTGCAAGATATGTCTGGGCAATAGTGAGTAAACAAGTGTGTTTGAGAGAGAATGTTTTCATGAGGGGGTAAAGAAAGACAGAGGGGAAAGAGACTGAGGTTAGTGTGCTCAGAACCTTGAATGACATTCCCATTGTATTCATGGAAAATTAACTCCAACACTGTCACTTTTTATTTAAATACTTTTATGATACATTTTATCATAACTGATACAAATCTATATTGCATAATATGAAATATAATCATCTGCTAGGAGATGTCCATTTATATATATATAAATTATTATATATATATATA
>NW_007766786.1:5860-6163 GCF_000696425.1 Galeopterus variegatus | reverse complement strand
TGTTGTGCATGGTTTTAAGGTGCCTAGTGTTAAAAACAGACACAGCCCATCTTCATAGAGCTCACAGTTGCTCCTGGAGTCAAAGTAAACACAGATAACAATGGAAACATGAAGAGAAACTAGAGACTAATTTCCTTAGAGGCAATCACAGGAAACTCCACACTTTCTGCTTTCATCTTGCTCTTGTTACCTCCCCACTGCCTCCCCCATGATTAAGTCCTGGAAAAGTTTGGACACAACATCCCAGTGGAGCCTCTTTATCTAGGTCCTGTCCAAGGAGACAAAGAAGTGGCCCTAACTCTC
>NW_007766786.1:0-2272 GCF_000696425.1 Galeopterus variegatus | reverse complement strand
CTTCAGGACTCTTCCTCCTGCTCTTGTCAACTTGCTCCAGGGAAGCCCAGGCCCTCCTTCTCGACCTCCTTCCCTCTACTTTCCTCCACCTTCCCTCTCCTCCCAACCCCTTTCTCTCCCCAGCCTTTATCCTGGTCTATCCTCTGGAGCTGAGCTCCCAATAAGGCAGAAGTTCGTGTTTAGACCCTGTGCTCCCACTTCCCAGTTCCAGCTAATCCCACACACTGCAGCTGGGATCATTATCCTCCCTGCTTGGAAGCCTGCTGCGTGCTCAGGTGTGCATCCCATATTACACCCGAGTTACTCAGCAAGGACTTGCCTCCACCCACTCACTCTTCACTGACCTGACAACCCCAGGCACCAACCCTGTAGACATGGCCCCTTTGTAGACAATCAGCTTTCTGCTTGCTCCTGCTTCCAAATCATCCCCTCGCCCACCACCTGCAATGCCCTCCCCTTTCTCTTTGCTAAATCAAGCAAATACCCTTCAAATAATTGGCTACCTCCTCCCCTCCAGGAAACCTTCCCCAAATAACCTCGCTGAAATCTTGTCCTCCCTTCACTTAAACACTTTTGAGACTATAGCAGGATTGGCATCTCTGTAGTGTGTGCATATGTGAGCTGTGTATCTATGGGTTCTGCTATGTCCCCTGAGGGTCATCCTTTCCAAAGAGACCATACCCATGGTGAGATTGGTCCAGGCTGTTGACTAGCTGCAGCCTCATTATGTAGGAAGATGACCAGGTCAGGTTCGGTGTCTAGGAAGATGGCAGGACAGTGTCAGATGCAGAGGCCGCAGTGACCTTTTTGACAGTGAGACTTCCCAGAGCCTTTTCATGAAAACATGGCCACAAGGTGTCCTCCTCTAACCCAACTCTGCAGCAATCATCACCTGTGAGCTGTGTCAGGTATTGCAGATGAGGTGCAGACATCCTCACCCATCACCTGAAGGGCAGTCTGAATTGTTTGGGGTCCCTGCACATTGCTGAGGGATAAAGGATCCAGGGCTACTGATGTGTACAAATTTGGCTCAGCACGTAGCTCTGGCCTATTTTGTGGTTTTAAATTCAGAGATGCCAAGAACAGTGTGTTTTTGCTGCTGAGTCTGGTAACTTAACCCACAGTAACCTTTAGGTGCTTTCCAACCCTGCAATTTCTTTGCCTATTGTTCTGGTTGGAAAATGAAAAGCCCTCTGTGCCATCAATTAATTTACCAAAATAAACAAGATTTCTGCCTTTCGTGACAAAGACAGCCCCTGCATGCCAATCTTAGGGCTGCCAGATTGCAATTTCAAGTGGGTGCAGCCAGCACGGTTACAACTTGCAGGTGATTTATTGCCGAGGTTATGAGAAAAGGAGAAAATGCAGCTGAGAGGGAGTGGAGAATGTGTTGTCCAGGAATTCTTGTCCTCACCTCTAACTTCTCTGGCAACAAGTCTCTGTGCCTTTGGTTCTCTACCTTCCCTTTTTTTTTTTCTTTTTAACTGCAGATGATTTTTATTCTTCCACTCTGTTCTATTTGACTCATTTCCTGCCCTTTCCTGACATGGGTGCAGCCTGGTCCCCTGCTTCCAAACCACATCACTGTCTGCTGGCATCTGGCAAGTATTGGCCACCTAGGACCCTGGGCTTGCTACATTTTGCCTGTGGGTCTGGTTCCTTCATCTAAGAGTGCTGCTGGGGTGGTTGATTTGATACACTCTAGAAGCAATATCCAGACTGCAGATGCAACCTCACTCAGGCTCCTTTCCTGAACACTGAGTGAATAGGGACACGATGCATTGGAAAGGGAGGAGGCAGGCATGGATCTGAGACACAGAGTTGCTGGGAAGGATTTGCTCAGGTAGGCAGAGTGGCAGTGTTGGGGGTGGAGGCTCTGAATGGCACCAGCCAGGGACCATTAGAGATTATTTTGGGGGAGCTGAAAGCAGTGATTAAGTCTGAGAACATTGTCTCCTTCATCTCAGCTCCTGCTGAGAACTGTAATCACTACTCCTATCACCACCACTGCTCTCTGAGGCTCAGCTCACTGGTTTGTTAGGTAGGAGAGAAGAGAAAGGACCCACCAATCTTCCTCAGACACCTACTCCTCCAACTTCCTGCTTCCTACCGCCTACCTCTGAGAACTTTGCAATTCAGATGGTTATCTTTCCCAAGACTTTATCTCCTCCAATTCCAGGAATTCCTTGGGCTGGACAGTGAGCAAGTATTTGTTGTGCATGGTTTTAAGGTGCCTAGTGTTAAAAACAGACACAGCCCATCTTCATAGAGC
>NW_007766785.1:11684-12064 GCF_000696425.1 Galeopterus variegatus | reverse complement strand
TAGAAAATAAGAAACAGCAACAACAGAAATGACTCTAATTTAACAGTTATTTAGTGGTATTAATTATTTGGAATAAGAAATATGAAATTTAACATTCTGGCTTCAAGAAAGGCAAAATTTCCATATAAAATTATAAAATATTGCTAAGTAAAAAAATGAAAAATTAATCTACCTGATGGATAGTTAACTGTGCTTTACTAACATTCATGTTATTGACTTAGGTGTATAATCAAAATTGTCTTCATCTGAAAATAATGAAATTATAGTTGACAATTGAATGAGCTACGATTACCATCATTTCAAAAATACAGATACTTTCAAAAATCTTATTTTCGGGTAGTGAAAAAATGATCAGTAGATTATTACAGAGCAAAAACACA
>NW_007766785.1:5956-6163 GCF_000696425.1 Galeopterus variegatus | reverse complement strand
GTTCACAGTCTAATTTGAGAATAGATCCTTTTGTTAACTTGGTCATAATTTAGGCAAATTCTCTACTTCAGCAGAACACAACTCAGTTAAGAGACTGAGGATTTATTCCTATGGTAAAATATCACAAAAGTAGAAGTTTGAGTTCATGAAATTCCCAAAGAAAAATGTCTCAAATATAAAATTTTCTCAAGGTCTGTAACTTTTTAA
>NW_007766785.1:0-208 GCF_000696425.1 Galeopterus variegatus | reverse complement strand
GAATATTATAATGTACTCTTTATCTGTTTACTTGTTGAAACTGAACTGATTGATGACAAATCTTTATTTTTTTGCAAGAAGTCAAGTGAAAAAGATTAAATTAATAAACTTAATTGAAATATTTGCTAAGATTTTAAATAAGCCAGGAGTTAACTTCCATGTGTGTAGCTTATTTTTATCTTACATATTAAAAGTTAATAATTGTTTA
>NW_007766784.1:5467-6163 GCF_000696425.1 Galeopterus variegatus | reverse complement strand
ATTCAATGCTCTCATAATAGGTTCATAACAGCATATATATTCCTGATACACATATCGCACGCGCACTCACACACACACGCCCCTAATGAATTGCTCTTTTGTTATGTTCTCTCTCTTGTAATATACTGCGTCTTCAGGTCTATTGTCTGATAATACTATAGCCATGCCAACTTTCTTACACTTGTGTATTATCTTTTTTTGTTGTTGTTGGCAGCTGGCTAGTACAGAGATCCTAACCCTTGACCTTGTTGTTACTAGCACCACTTTCTCTCAAGTGAGCCAACCAGCCGGCCCTTAATTATATATCTTTTTCTTGGACAGTTCTAAAGTTAATTTCTCAGGTTAGACTTTCTATATCACACATGTAGTAGTAAATTGGGTTTCTGTATCCTATATTCCCAGGTTTCCAAGTCCCACAGGTGACACCACTACCCCTCCCCCCAAAAAACCAGGTGACTGGAAACTCCCCTCATCTCTTTGGGCCAGTGAGCATTTTTCTAGAAATCTTTTATAGGACTAAGCAGGGTCTTAGTTTCAGCTCTCTGCCTCTTGTTGTTACATTTCCCCCTGTGTAACTGAGAATTACTCGATTACTCAAAGCAGTATGAATGCATTGAGAAGCCTGGAAGGACTACACTTCAGTAATTTCCCCATTAGGAGGAGAAAGCTGAATGTGACAGCCCCTATTCAAAGTTA
>NW_007766784.1:0-229 GCF_000696425.1 Galeopterus variegatus | reverse complement strand
TGTAAACATCAATTAGGTCATGTTGACTGTGTTATTCACATCTTCTATATATACTACTGAATTTCTTGCCTACAGGTGCTATCAATTCCTGGGACAAGATTATGGATTTCCAAGTATGATTAAGGATTTTTCTTTTTCTTTTTGTTTCATCAGTTTTTGCTTCATGAAATTCAATGCTCTCATAATAGGTTCATAACAGCATATATATTCCTGATACACATATCGCACG
>NW_007766783.1:5250-6163 GCF_000696425.1 Galeopterus variegatus | reverse complement strand
CCACCGGGCCGGCCCTCCATGTGATGTTTAAGTTGTGGTATAATAAATCTTCCAAAGAATGGGAAACAATTGCAGGCCAGAGATAAAGTTCTAATATTAAGCAATAAAGGTCTAATATCACCAAAGAACACCTGCAAAAGCTGGAAGAGGTGTCACCTCCTCAAATACATAGGCATCAATGTAAAGACAAAAGGATTGTGAAAGAAAGAAAAATATGACACTGCCAAAAGATACCAACAAAGCTTCAGCAATGGACCCATAAGAGCTGCAGATTTCTAAAATGTCTGACAGAGAATTCAGAATAATTCTCTTAAAGAAGTTTAGGGAATCACAAGAAAATACAGATAGAAAATTAAATGATATTTGGGGAAAAATACAGAAGCAGAATGAGAAACTAGACCAAAAAAACCCACCAGAATGAATTTTTTAAAAATTGAAATTCTAGAAATAAAGAATATGTTCTCTGATCTGAAAAACTTGATAGAAAGCTCCTCCAGCAGACTTTATCAAACAGAGGAAAGAATTGGCAAATTCAAAGACAGAACATACAAAATTACCCAATCAGAGGAGTAAAACGAAAAGAACAACAACAAAAAAAGAAATAGGCCTACAAGAATAATGGGACAATTTTAAATAATTATGCACAATAAGACTTTTCAAAGATGAGAGAGAAAAAGACCTAGAAAGCATATTTAAGGAAATGATGGCTAAAAATTTACCAAGTATGGAGAAAGATGGCAGCACCCAGGTTCAGGAAGCTCGCAGGTCACCAATAAAATTCAACCCAAAAAGGAATTCCTCAAGGCATATCATAATCAATTTACCAAAAATCAAAGTCAAAGAAATAATACTGAAAACAGCAAGAGAAAAGAAACACATCATATTCAACAAAGCTCCAATATAGTTTCAGTGG
>NW_007766783.1:0-201 GCF_000696425.1 Galeopterus variegatus | reverse complement strand
ATTGAAGATGATACAAATAAATGGAAAGATATCCCTGTTCATAAGTTGGAAGAATTAATATTATCAGAGTGTTCTATCACCGAAAGAAATCTACATATTCAAATTGTGCTGGGAAAACTGGATATCCTCATGCAGAAGACTGAAACTAGACCCCTCTCTCTCACCATATACAAAAATCAACTCAAAATGGATCAAAGACTT
>NW_007766782.1:5961-6163 GCF_000696425.1 Galeopterus variegatus | reverse complement strand
TTTTATGTAAATAAAATCAGACACTATGTATTCGTTTGTATCTGGCTTCTTTCACTCAACCATTTATCCGTGAATTTTATCTATGTGATTGGGTGAACCTCTAGTTCATTTATTTTCATTGCTGCTTAGTATTCTGCCCCATGCATCTAAAATGATACATTCATCCATTCTACTTCTTTTTTTTTTTTTTTTGTCTTTTTCC
>NW_007766782.1:0-1230 GCF_000696425.1 Galeopterus variegatus | reverse complement strand
AAAAGCTGGTCAATAATTTATATGAAAGAATTTGTGGAATTTTGTTGTTCCCTGATTTCTTGTTGAAAGAGAGAACAAAACAGGCAAAGGCCCTAAGATCTTTCTGAAATGAATGTTACAGCAGATTCCAACTTTCAAAACAAGCACCGCCATAATGGTGTGTGTTATATGGCAATGGGCTCCTGTGGTTTGCTCTGTGGCAAAGTTGCCAAAACTCACCGGTCTGTGGCTTCATTGTTCTGTGCTGAGGGATGAAAGAATGAAACGGGTTTTTCTCTTAATTCTCTTGCTTGTTTTCACAGTTTTTCTCCAGTCAGTGTGTTCTTCCAACTTGGCCACAACCTGCTCTTGTTTCTAGAAATGGGGTTAGCCCTCTCAAGGGCTTACCAGAAAATATAACGTAGCACATCTTTGGCTGGCCTCTCTGGGTTGCTATTATGAATAGTCTTCCATGTTTTATGCACAGCTTCTGGATTTTCAGAGAAATGTTAAGCCTTCTATCTCACCAAGATGAGGTAATGAGGACATGAGCTATAACCCCTCATTTAACAGGTGAAAGAAACTCTGAAGGTTCGAGAACTTCTATAGATATTGTTGGTTCGGGATCTTCAGGCATTCAAATCCCCTTTCCTTCTACTACCTGGGTATGCCTTCTGAGACACCATGGTATGGCTCAGATCTGCCCTGTCCCTGCCCTGGCACAGTTGTAGGCATGTGGTATAGTCTCACTCCATAGGATGCTGTCTCCTGGAACGTTTATCTTTAGTGTGACCCAAGGACAAGGGGACTAGAGACATCTAATGTTGTTCCCAGTCCCTCTCCTCCTAGTCACTCTCCCTCTCCCTCTCTTTTTCTTTGAACTCTCTTTCATTTACCTTTTATAAAAACTCACTATTTATAGTGAAATTTAATTGATGTGCGTGGAAGTGCTACATTTAAAGTTTAACCAGTTGTCTCAAAGTGACCACATGTATAACCACCACCTGAGACAAGAAACAATCCTTTGCCAGCCCCAGCAGTTCCAGTCATACCCTTTCCAGACTACCATTCCCTCCTTCCCCAGGGCAACCATTAGCCTGACTTCTGTACTCGGTCTACTGCTAACTTTTAATTTTATTATCCAAATATGAATACATAAATAGTATAGTTTAGTTTTGTCAGTTTTTGAATTTTATGTAAATAAAATCAGACACTATGTATTCGTTTGTATCTGGCTTCTTTCACTCAACC
>NW_007766781.1:5673-6163 GCF_000696425.1 Galeopterus variegatus | reverse complement strand
CTGTATCCTAGGTCCGGGGTGGAAATGAAACAGATCAAGTTTCTCTCAAGAATGTGACCTATGAAATGTGACAAGAATTGGTCAGTTAGAAACTAAAGAATGAGACAAGAAATGCCACAAAATTGAACTGGGGCTAGAAGGGTTCTGGCCAGCCGAGAAAGCATGTGAGCTGAGGCCACAAGAGAGGGAAAACCAGGAGAGTGCAAACCTGGTGGAAGGAAAGAAAGGCTATAGCATACAGAGGGATGCAGGGTCCCATGGGGGCAAGTTCTAGGGACAACCGCTGCTGAGGCCCTCAGAGCTGCCAGGAACCACTATCCAATGCTAGACTCTTGGAGCTCACCCTCCAGTTCAAATTCCTGGAATTCTGGGCAATTCCTATCATACCACATGTTCTCCCACTACCAAAACTCCTTCTCTAGTTGGCTAGAGTGGGTCTTTGCTCCATACAACCAAAAGCCAAAGCAGCACACACAACATGCAAATAGGA
>NW_007766781.1:0-286 GCF_000696425.1 Galeopterus variegatus | reverse complement strand
CGGCGGGTGTGGGGCGCTCATGCCTGAGTCTCCGCGCTGCGGTCGCCGTCCCACTGCTCGGTCGCCGTCCCACTGCTCGGCGGCCGCTGCTGGTCCGCCGGTTCCGGGGAGGGGGCCGGAGGTGGCGGGAGCTAGGAGGGACGCGGCCACTGCGCGAGTGGTTGTTAGGGGTGACGGGGAGGGCGGGGCCGGGCACCGAAAGGACCTAGGACGGGAAGTCGCGAGGTGTCCAAATAGCCCGGCCAGGGTGGCGGCTGGGAGCCTGCCCTGATGCTCGCCTCTGGCC
>NW_007766780.1:5481-6163 GCF_000696425.1 Galeopterus variegatus | reverse complement strand
CTAGAGAGTAGAGAAAAGAATCCCTACTCTGTCTCCCTGTACTTTCCGTATCCTGGGCAGAAATCAATTGCCCACCATGTGCCAGGCACTGTTCTAAGAGTTTTACATGTGTTAAGTCATTTAATACTCACAACAGTCCTTAAGAAATTGTTATTGCAGATGAGGAAGCTGAAGTACAGAAAGACTAAGGAACTTGATTACTTAATAAACGTCAATCAAGTGACATACACACGCATGCACACACACACTATGCTAGGTGCCATAAGGTATATAGTTCTTACCCTCAGGACATTTGAAGTCCAGGAAGGAAAGAAGACCTTTATCTGGATATCTAAGATTCAAAGAGGTGACAAGATAAATTCCATAAAGAATACCAGGGGAGATCACGTATGGTCAGGAAGAACTAAAACTGTCTTTAGTACAAGGATGAAAAGCCTTCTCTTCTCTTCTGTACCCTGACTCCCTGGAAGCCCCACAGTTTACAGTTAGAGTGGTCACCAAAGGATTGAGGTTCTGCACCCAGAGATGGATATTCTATATTTACATTTAAAAAATAAAAATAGTCTCATAAAATAGTTGAACATTCTTGTACATAAAGCAGCTGTAGCCATGATGCCCAGGTTAGGGCTCTGCCTCATTGCGTACACAGAGCTCTCCTCTGACACTGATGAAATCCAGATCC
>NW_007766780.1:0-294 GCF_000696425.1 Galeopterus variegatus | reverse complement strand
TCCCAGTAACCTTGTCATAGGACTGAAGCTAATTTTGAAAAAGATTCTCTAAATGAAAAGTGATTATAACCTGGTAGAAATGTGACTACCATTTTTTCCTTTTTGTTTCTTTTTTTTCTATTTTCACTCTACCAGTTAAATTAGCAGGTTCTACTCCCTGGAGATGTTGTTTTAGTTGGTATCAGCTAAGTATTTAAATTTTTAAAATAACGTTTAGTGCTTGAAATATATCGTAAATATGTCTTCTAATCGCATGGTATCTTTGTCTCAGAACCTTAGGTCTTTATATTCATT
>NW_007766779.1:5626-6163 GCF_000696425.1 Galeopterus variegatus | reverse complement strand
AGGACTACACTAGTCCCTGAAACTCAAGAGGCCAGAGTCATTGGAGGCCATCCTGGCAACTGGCTACCACAGGACTTTGTCTCTTTTTTTCTAGACAGCCCTGGGCCTTAAGTATATAAATGTTGCACTCTGACATTTCAACAATGAAATGACCTCACAATGGGTGAGATGGGAGAATGAAAAGTCAACTCAGAGAAACACAAGTGTGCCCCAGTTCAAGTTGCCCTTGATTGCAGGACCAGCATTCTACAAGAATTTCAAAAGTGCAGTATTTCAAACAGCTGGGGAATAAACAAAGAAGACAGATTTGGAGAACTCTATTAGATGATTCCAGAAGAGGCATTAGAGATGCTGCTGAAGATGGATGTGAAGAGTTTGAATAAAATCATCTCATAAAATGTGAGGATTAAGAGAAACTCCAACATTTTTAAGTTAATATATTTCTTCTCAAAATGCATTAATGAATTAAATCTTATAATAAAAGTTTTGAACATTTCATCTACATCCACTAAAGTTCTCTTTGAAAATCATCACTTT
>NW_007766779.1:0-209 GCF_000696425.1 Galeopterus variegatus | reverse complement strand
GCTGCTTGAGTATCCTGACAGCATGGCATCCAGCTTCCCCCACAGCAAGGATACAGAGAAAAAAGGCAGAAGTCTCAATGTCTTTTGTCACCTCGGCTTATCACTTCCCCCTATCAGTTATACATGTGAGTGCTGTTCAGAGTAGAAAAGGACTACACTAGTCCCTGAAACTCAAGAGGCCAGAGTCATTGGAGGCCATCCTGGCAACT
>NW_007766778.1:5935-6163 GCF_000696425.1 Galeopterus variegatus | reverse complement strand
AAACTAAGTTCATAACACTTTTCAAAGCTTATTTACCAAAATTGCAAGCCTAGATACATAGGTATATTTAACAAATATGAACTTAGCAAAGGAAAGTTCAGTATCTTTCTCCCCCCAGCTTTTTATTATGAAAAGTTTCTGACTGAAAAGTGCAAAGAATAACTTTGGTGACCATTAATATGCCCTTCACCTAGATTTTTAAAAGTTGCCATATTCACTTTATCCCTT
>NW_007766778.1:5086-5292 GCF_000696425.1 Galeopterus variegatus | reverse complement strand
TAGGGTCTTGAAAGTGGTGATTAAGTTAAAATGAAGCTGTTAGGGTGGGCCCTGATCCAGTTTGACAGGTGTCCTTATAAGAAGAAGAAATTTGGACATGCAGAGAAAGAGACTCAAGGGATGTGCACACAAAGAGGAGAGTCCTTGTGAGGACAGAGGGAGAAGATGGCCATCTGTAAGCAAAAGAGATAGGCCTTAGAAGGAAC
>NW_007766778.1:2346-2820 GCF_000696425.1 Galeopterus variegatus | reverse complement strand
TAGTGGGTCCAGGGCTCCAACCTTTGCTTCCCACGTTTTCCCTCAGGGCCTGATGTGTGTGTTGAGTTGAACAGCAGGGACAATAGTGGGTGCATGTGAGGATGCCACCAATGAGGACCTGTATGGCATGATGTTCTGGAAGCTTCTGGGCTGGAGGGCCGTGGTGTGCAGCTTAACACCACACCATCTTAATCTAGCAAAGCTCTGAGCCCTTCTCTAATGTGGAGACCCACCTGAGAATAGGAGGAGCGGCAGCCAGGTGAGGCATCACTAAGAGTTAACTTCCTTCACACTGCACCAAGGCCCGGGGGCAGGTGGTATGTAGATGCTGCCCACGTGAGATGGGGAGGAAAGGTGCTGAGGAACATCTGGGGGCTGACCAGCGAGCTCCGTTGTGGGGGGGACAGGATAAGCCCAGACGTGATGCCCCTTCCTCCCCCAGCAAAGAGTCAGGCCACTGCGGTGCTAGACGGC
>NW_007766778.1:0-443 GCF_000696425.1 Galeopterus variegatus | reverse complement strand
CATCTCTCTTTGGTCCTTGGCCAGCTGCAGTCTTAGAAGGACTTGAGTCCAGTCAGGGTGTGCCAGGACCTGGGGTGGCCCCCACACCTCCTGCCTCATTCGGGACCGGGATGAGCTTCTCCACCAGCTGTGGGGAGCAAAGTGGCACTCACTGGCTCTGCCCCAGGTGTGGGGAGGGGCTGGCTGGGTGGTGGAGACCCTGAATTTGGGCAGGAGGCAGGGAAGGTGAGAGGACACTTGGCTTGGTGTCAGAGGCAGGGACTGTGGCTGTGCCATGCCCTGCTGGGCCTCCTTTCAGCTTCACACCCTGCCCTCCTTCCCTGGCTCTGTCCTCTCCTTCCTGCTCTTCTGCACCTGCTCCTCCCATCCAGGGCAGTTCCCCTCAGGAAGCCACACACCCGCAGCAGGGTAAGAGTACACAAAATCACATGGGCTTCAAAGGC